>NC_056529.1:37990195-38014282 GCF_019175285.1 Sceloporus undulatus | reverse complement strand
TTGGCCATGGAAACCCATTAGATGACCCTGGGTCAGTCACACACTCTCAGCTCCAGAAAACCCCATGATAGAGCTGCCTTAGGGTCACAATGCGTTGGAAATGACTTGAAGGCACATAACAACAACATATAGACATGCTTGCAACCTCTGGGGAAGGCAATGGCAAATCACCTCATAACAACTCTTGCCAAGCCTATCCCCATGATAGGTTCAGCTCAGGATTGTCATAAACTGGAAACAACATGGAGGCACTCAACAAGATAGATAGATAGATAGATAGATAGATAGATAGATAGATAGATAGATAGATAGATAGATAGATAGACAGACAGATAGACAGATAGACAGACAGATAGATTCATGTGGAATTTAAAAATGCAGATTAATACAGTATAGAAATAGGGGCTTCATTCCCACTACCTTTTAAACCCAATCATGAATCGGTTTGAACTGCTTCAAATGACCCTGGTTCTCACTTAATCCGAATCACTGAAGCAATTCTAAGAGGAGGGGGGCATGCGCTAAACCCATTTAACCCACGTCTTTTGGATGCTGATTTTTTCCACATCTTTTTCGATAAATCGAATCTGCGCAAGTGTGAACCACATGCAGATCAGAATCGATTCAAAATTGCCCTTCAAACAGCTGGAGCGGGTCCGTTTTGAATCGATTCATGCCTGAATGTGAACCACAAGTGGAATGTTTTGGAGGGAAAATGCAATCGAGGCAAATGTAGCGTGAACCATGCTCCGCTGTCGAACTGATCCATCGAGTTGGATTGCACACCGATTTATCTGTAAGTGGGAATTTTGGCCAGAATTAATCACACTTGTGCAAAAACACAAGCCAAGCTGCCATGGAGCAGAAATAAGTTCATTCATCTATACTTATCTGCAAGTCTTTCCGCAGAAGGTCTTAGGAACTGAACCTGGCATCTACTGTATGCAGTCCATGTATTTGACTACTGAGCTAATACTCTCTTAAGAAAAGACCAACCATTGCACAGACCTACAGTTAGGTCTGTGTTAGAGATGTTTATTAGTAGCATGTAATTTTAAATGTATTCACTGCATAGATCTCACTGTGGGACCTGTGGGTAAATGAGATTTTAATGAGAGGTGTTGGCGAACTAAATGGAATCAGGGAACAAAATTGGCAGCAAAGAGGAGAAGGCAAGTCCAGCAGTGGAAATAAAACCGTTTCCAATTATACACATGTTTTCCCATATATACATATCTCCATGTTTTATTCATTTTTTCCCCAGGAAATTTCCCCGTATCGCATCATAGCAATGCACCAGCGTTTGGTTTCCAAGTGCATATCCATCTGCCACTTGCTGTTAAGAACGAAACGTTGGAATTAAATTTTTGCATCTGTACTATATTCGTAAGAGTAAATACTTGGAGCTTGTTTCAGTTCACTTGTTCTTTAAAAAGAAAAAGCTGAGCTACAAATTGCCCAATAGAATATTTACAATGATTCAGTTATTGAATATTATTTACTTTTTTATACTTATAGCCCAGTTGTTCTTCTAGTAGAGGAATGAAGAACCGGTGGTCCTCCAGGGAGTATGGGACTCCATATTCCATCAATCCCAAACATATGGGCACAGGGCCCACAATCCATGCTTTTCTCCTCATAGTGCAATGTCTCATGGAAACCAGGTATCTCTGGTTTAGAGGATTACATGTCACCATGATGTCTGTCTTAATCCTGGGAAGCCTGTCAGATTGAGCAGTAGTAGGGCAATGTTGAAACAGGGCTATGGGAGATTTAACTTCCAAGTCAACTTTGGTGTGAAGTAAAGGTGTCTTATGACCACCAACATGGCGTATTATTATTATTATTATTATTAGCCTTTATCTATAAAGTGCTGTAAATTTACACAGCGCTGTACATACAATCTTTTTAATTGGACGGTTCCCTGCCCTCAGGCTTACAATCTAAAAAGACACGACACAAAAGGAGAAGGGAGTGGTGGGGGGAAGGGACCTCTCTAGTAGCATAATACATATAAAGTACATGGCAATACAGGAAATGATTCAATAAAACAGGCAGCAAAAGAACATCAAATAGCAAGTGACAGTTATGCAATGCCTGGGAACGCTTCCCTGAACAGGATGGTCTTCAACTCCGTTTTGAAGCTGGTTAAAGAAGTGATGGCTCTTGCTTGTGGGGGAGGAAGGTTCCAGGAGTGAGGGGCAGCAAGTGAAAAGGGGCGAATCCAAGATGGGGCAGAAGAAATCCTGGGCTGAGACAGCAGACCTTGACTACCAGAACGGAGGGCCCTAGTGGGAAGATGAGGAGAAAGAAGGCCTGATAAGTAAGGAGGGGCCAGTCCATGGAGGGCTTTAAATGTCGACAGCAGGAGCTTATACTGAATGCGGAAAGGGAGAGGGAGCCAGTGAAGGGATGCCAAAACAGGAGAGATGTGGTCAGAGCGGTGGGCGGATGTGATAATGCATGCAGCTGAATGCTGAACAGAGATTAAAGGACGGAGGTGAGAAAGAGGAAGCCCAGCCAGGAGGACGTTACAGTCATCCAGTCATGAGATCACTAGGGCATGGACCAGGATCTTGGCAGTAGAGGCAGAGAGATATGGTCGGATTTTGGCAATATTGTACAAAAAGAATCTACAAGCCTTGGCTGTGGTCTGGATCTGAGGGATACACGACAGAGAAGAGTCAAATATAAAACTAAGACTGTGGGCTTGCTGGACTGGTTGAATAGAAATGTTGTCCACAGAGACCGAAAAGGAGTGGGCTTAGGAGGAAAGACAAGAAGCTCCGTCTTGGACATGTAGTGGTTTGAGTGTTGGACTACGACTCTGGAAACCAGGGTTTGATTCCTAGCTTGGCTGTGAAACCCACTGACCTTAACCAAGTCACATTCTCTGAGACTCAGAGGAAGGCAATAGCAAACCTCTTTGGAACCACTCTTGCTAAGAAAACCCTGTGATAGACCTTAGGGCTACCATAACGTAGAAATAACTTGAAGGCACGCAACAAGGGTATCTTACTAGGAGAGAAGGGAGATGATTAGTATAAAAAGACAACTAAGGGCCTGAATAGACTGGTCAAAATAAAGCTGCTTCAGGTCACTTTGGAGGCATACTGTTTTAATGACACATGCATCTTAAGAGGCCAGAAGCTGCGCCAAAGCTGCGCTCCAGTCTTTAGGATTGGAACGTGGCTTCAGCACAGCTTTCGGCCTCTTAGGACGCATACATCATTTAAACAGCATATCTCCAAAGTGACCCTAAGCAGCTTTATTTTGGCCTGTCTGTTCAGGCCCTAAGGTGGCCACAGTGGCATTTGCCTTAGGTATATCCCACATAGAGTACTACAACCTGTTCCATTTGGTGTGGCTTTTGGACAGTTTAGCTGGTACAAAGATCTGCTGCCCAACTAACATCATCCAAATGTTCTAACGTTGCCAGATATATAGCCAGAAACAGGAACAGTCCTGACCTCCTTACCACAGGTCATGGGGCTGTCATTCTTTTCCAGCTTCCTTCGTACTTCAGTTGAACTGAGTTCAAGGTACAAAAGGAGCTTGAGCTCAGTTAACTCACTGAAAGTAGGGAGAGTGGGGAGAAAAATATTGCCCTTCCCAGTAGGGTCAGGCAAAAGCCAATTGCTGCAGCCTCTCCTAGCTGTGTACTTCCTCATTAATAACATTTGCTACCTTGAACACACTCTGATGTTGCTCACAGCCTCCTAGGAAGGTATTGGGAAACCTCTTCTGAATAAATCTTGCCACGAAAGCCTGTAACTTGGGATCAACTTGAAGGTGATACATTGCAACAAGATTCAGTTGAAATAATTGGACTTACTTTTGAGTCAATAGAAAGGCAAACAGAAAGGTACAGGCCGGGTACAACTCCAGTTGGATTACATTTTTTGAAAGGATCAAGTGACTAGTTGAGGCTGGTTGGTAGAGTCAATGTGAGGAGTGCTTTCTTGCGTCTCTCCATTGTGGGTTTGCAACAGTCGTGACAATTCTCTCTGAGAAATGATCCATAGTGAATTACAGGCATTCCCCTTGTATTCAAGACTGCATTGATTTCATTATTCCCGATGTCTCCTTAACTGCTCAAAGCTCCCATTCCAAATGGGCATTAATTATCTAGGAACATGTCTTCCATTGTGCCGCATTCATGCCAGAGAGGAACATATGTATGCGAGAGCCCAACAAAATGGCTGCGGCCATTAACTCTCTCCTTTTGTTATTTTACTTTTCCATTACGTTTGAGATAAAGACTGAACTATGTTCCAGGCTAGTAGACTATAGCAGCGAGATGGGAATATGAGACTCCAGTGAAATATTGAACACATAATAGGGGAAAGTGAACAGAATGAGAATGAGAAGATAAGGTTGCTACATGGGGCTCTTGCAGAATAAAATCCATGACCAATGAGTTACTAGGGAGTGCTGTAGTATTTAGGTGGAAAATTGTTCAGGCAGCCAAGGAGACACAGCAGAGCAAAAGCCTCTCCCTCCCTTCTCCCAAGGACACACTCTTTGTTCGCATGACTTTCAAACCTTGACATACGCCAGCTGCTCCGTTCACAATATTTATGCGGGGCCCTCCAAACACAAGATTGTATCCGCAACACAATACTTAAGGGTTGCGGCATGACCAAAAGCTTGCAACTAGTCATCCTGAAAGTCCAGTCTACTGGGTCCGTTCTTCTGGGATGCATAGCAAGGCATTACTTTCCACCCATTTAAGTTTGAAAGTTGTCGTCGTTCAAACAGAGACTGACTGCGGCTTGGTTGGTATTTTCTGGTCTAGGAATGGAAAGACTATCCATAATTCCTTGTTGTTGGGAGGATGCAGAGGGAGTGGAGAAAACAACCAGCTCCATTTCTCCGGCTTGAGTCATGCAATACGAAACCGAAGCTGTGTAGTGATAAATATTCCCAAGGAATGGCAACTATAGGGTGGCCATCGGTTGGAATTGGCTTAAAAGCAGTGGTTCTCAACCTTTGGTCCTCCAGATGCTTTGGACTTCGGTTCCTAGAATTCCTTAGCATTGGCCATACTGGCCATACTGGAAGCTGAGGTCCAAAATGTCTGGAGGATCAGAGGTTGAGAACCACTGGCTTAAAGGCATGTAATACAATGACAATCCAACTGACCCAGGACCATGTGTAACCAACTGCTTACAACAACCTACTGACTGTAATGAGGTCCCCCTTCCTTCCTTCCTTCCTTCCTTCCTTCCCCTCCGTCTTTCTTTCTTTCTTTCTTTCTTTCTTTCTTTCTTATTTTTTCACTGCTCACAAATTTTTAGACAGTCTTATTTGTCATCAAGGTACATAGTGCGCAGCCTCCCTTTTTAATGGCTTCCAGAAATATAGTGTTTCACAAAACCCAAAGCAAGCTTCCTTATCAGTGTGTTTTGCAATTAATTTAATCTTGTTTCTGTTACTTCCCCGGTATTCTCCTTCCCTTTCTAGTGAACCTCATTACAGTTGCAGGAGCATTAAATTAGAGTTTTTTGGTAGAAGTAAGATGGCTATCAGTTAATTTAATTATGGCTCTGCATTCGGACATTGAACAATATGTCTGCCGTTGTTGCTGTATAGGTCTCTACTCTCTCACACCTCACAAAAAAAGGTAATATGGAGAAAATATCTCCCTTTCCATGGAAAGTTTACATTATCTGAGAAGCGCCGGCAAGTGTTCTGTAGTTTTACTCATCTAATGCAGGTGATTTGCTTTCATCAGACAGCTGTAATAACTAGATCACCATTATATTTCTTACCTTCATTGGAATTACTGTGGTTTTGCCGTTTCTTTCCCTTGATTTAATTAAGAGATGTAATGACACATTCCAATAATGAAGCAAACAATGATTGCTCTTTGGACTGGCAGTTTCTTTACTTTTATTTAGGTTTTGGTTTGCCATTTTGTTTGAAATGGGATGAGGATGTAGATCTAATTCTCAGTCTCAATTTCCATTGTGTTTCTCCAAATTCCACCTGCGTTTTCTCCCCTTCTCAGTATTAGAGACAAAGGAGAAAGTGAATCCCTGGACCTTTCCTTACCTGTATATTTATTTACTCATTGGATCTAATTTATGTATTTCTTCCATTGACTGGTTTGTATCTGTGCTTTATCACCCAGTTGTGCACTATTTAAAATGTTCACTTGGTTTTATGCATACTTCAGTTCTCTGAAACCTTCACTATTGTGCAAATTCTCCTAGAGAGGTAGGTGTGTTTCTTCCTGGAAGTTGAGAGCGCTTGGAAGAGCTTCTTGATATAAAATGTCATTTCCTCCCCATCTTGGTTCCCAGCCTTTGGGTCACTCAATTATGGTTGATTTCCCTAAGTTCTCTGTGGTGTTGTCACCGTATATGGGACATGGCTGTCATCTTCTCCTAGTTAAGGTGTACATCAAGAGAAATGAAGATCCAACCATGAACTTTGGCAACTTCCTGGACATGAGGACAGGAAAGGACCTCAGCCTCTTCTTACCACCACAACTGTCTTTTAAGTGGAATCCTAACTTTCCTTCATACCATCCTGAACCCATCTAGTTTCACCAGATTTTGGAAGCTCACCAGGGTTGGAAGACCACCAGAGAACAGGGGTGATCTCCAGGTGAGGTTAGTAAAGACTCCACCCCCCAAATCTTGAGATCAGATACTTTCGACCAAAGTTCATGACAACAATCTAGATGGACCAAAATGCTCCATGTGAATCAGCATCATCTTCTATATTTGTAGATCTGTATGTGGCTAAAGGCCTGCTGAATCAGTATTAGATGACTTGAAGATTTCCAGAATCCAAGCCCATCTCACATTGGATGAGATTGAGATGGCTTTAAGACAACCCTTTCCCTGATCTCACGTAGGACCAACAATGTGGCAGTGTGCTTGGGCTTGAAGACGATTGGATCTGATGTAGTTCTTCTTTATCTCTCCATCATTTCTCCCGATGGATCCAATATAGTTCTTCTTGATTTTTCCAACACTTCTCCTGATGGATACAATGTAGTTCTTCTTTACCTCTCCATCACTTCTGAGAGATACGATGTAGTTCTTCTTTATCTCTCCAACACTTCTCCTCTGCCCTCTTTTCACTCTTTCCCCAGGTGATTTAGCTAGCAGAACAATTCTGCCCATAGATTGCTCTGTTGCCAGATTTGTGAGATAGCTAGCAGAAGATGGTTTTGTGGTAGAAGAACATTTCTGTGGACAGAAGGCTGTCCTGTCTGTCTATCTATCTATCTATCTATCTATCTATCTATCTATCTATCTATATTGATATGAGGCAAAATAGGATTTTTTGCCAGCTCTGGCCCCCACCCCATGAATAGCGAATCTTCGAGTTGGGACTCGACTGCTTGTCTTTAGAAAAGCTCTCAGACTCCAAACACTGTCTTTTAACTATTGAACCTTGGAAACCTGGAGCACGTTACTAAATTGCAATAGAATCTAGAAAATCTTTCTGACTTTATTTTAGCGATCATATCCCGATAATACACTGAAGCTATATTACTAAATTGTAATAGAACTCTAACTGGAAGAGTTTTTGAAACACAGATATGTGCACGAAAATGCAGAATACATCTCTGCGTTAAGCAAATATGAAAGCTCCTTGTCTTTTCGGTCTATTTCATTTAAAACTGACAGAGCGGTGTGGCGGTCTGAACACTGGGCAACAATGCTAAGAGACCAGGGTTTGAATCCCGACTCAGCCATGGAAACCCACTGGGTGACTCTTTCAGCTTCAGAGGAAGGTAATGGCAACCCCTCCTTGCAATTACTGAGAAAAGGTTGCCTTAGGATCATTATAAGCTGGGATGATGTGAAGGCGCACAACAACAACAGTATAAATTTAATGAGGAGTGAAAACATAAGAAGCAAACCAACGCACTTAACTTTGCAATGCTGCGACTTGAAAAAGGATCTCCAAGACACAAATGACTTGGGGTCCTTGCTCAGCCAAGCATCGAGATAAAGTGAGAGTTAATTAGCTACTTCTGACTTTAATGAATGATGCCTGATTGCCTGACTCTGCAAATGATGCCGAAAGGAGAAGCAGCAGATAATGTTACAACTTGGGATGGCAACTCAGTGAATGAAATGTGGCTAATGAATAAACTATCAATAGATTTGCTTGGACATTTTGGAATAGACTATCAATAGATTTGCTTGGACTTTGACGTATTGTTGGAGGGGTTGGAGGGTGGATAAATCAGTCAGTGTTAGATTCTTTTATTTCTCTCTCTCCTGTATGAAGTGACAAAGTGAGGGGCTTTTTGCGCCTTGGAAAGGGTACTGTAGCCACCAGCGCCGCAGCTTTACGGCACTCCTTTGGCACTGCGTCATCTAAACGCAGCATCAGAGGAGCACCGTGACATCATGCACCATGCATTGTGGCGCATGGCGTCATGCCACCATGGGACAGAGTCAGGGTGTGTGTCGTGTGGATGCTATGCTATGTCTACCTACGTTGTTAGCTCAATTATAAATTCTTCAATTTGGTTTATCCTGACCTTTGAGAGTTTTTTCCTCCCTTAAAAGTCAACATAAAAATTTGTTTGCATTTTTGTATGCATTTTTTTTCATGCATTTCACCTGATATGCCTATTTAAGCAACGCGAAGTAGAAGGAGTTAATGGCTTTCACGGCTGGTATCTATAGATTTTTGTGTGTTTTTTGGGCTATGTGTCCATGTTGTAGGAAAGTTTATTCCTGACGTTTCGCCAGCATCTGTGGCTGGCATCGTCTTTCTCTGACGATGCCAGCCACAGATGCTGGCGACACGTCGGGAATAAACTCATCTAGAACATGGACACATAGCCTGAAAAACCCACAAAAAACTACATTTAAGTAAGCTTCCTAATGCAATGGTTTTTGTGAATGTTACTTTCACGAAACTCTGCTCTCCTGATGTTCTAGTCCAGATAAAGACTTTAGCCATTTATATAACTCAAATCCATCATCGTTTGGCTGGATAATATGTGTTATCACTCCAGATCTTGCTGTCCCTTCTTCTCTCCTCCTGTCCTCCTCCTGCACCAAATTGTGTTTGTTTTCCCCCAAAGGACTGCAAAAGCAATTAGGGGTGCTTTGCGAATAAGCCTTGCTTTTGCCTGAAGCCTTGGTTGCTGTGATTTTAGTTCCACAGTAATACTTGATTTAATTCTTTTTTTTAAAGGAATGGTTTGCATTAAGAATTTTTTACTTCTCATCACAGCAAGAGTTTTAAATATGGTCGCAACACACATTTTTGACATCCCAAGGTGAACATTCATTATGGCTAAGATATGGGATAATGGATTCACATGTGGATTATTATGTTCCTTAACTAGTTAGTTTAAAAATTAAGAATTAAAGAATGAGCCAAGACTGCTAAGTACACAACATCGTGACCTAAAGCCGTGGCAAATATATCCTTGAATTACACACTTAGAAAGTTTCTCTCTCTCAAACTTTCTATGTTTGTTGCTCAAGAATATATGAGCCAGTGCTTTAAGTCGTGATGTTGTGTACTCTCTCTGATTCACTATAGAAAGCAAGCTGGACCTGGAGCACCTATTCGGATGTTTACTTACTACAGTCTTCCAGAACAGTTATTCTCAGGCTCCCTGTATATACACATGTATAAGTCTAGAAATTTAGATCAAAAAGTTGACCCAAAAAACCTGATGGTTAAATGTACATACCGTACTTTAACGCTTACACAAAAGGCATCATCCTCTGATGAAAAGCAAGAGTATAATCTGTCTTGGGAGCACTGACCATCCTTTATTCTCTCATCCTTTAGGATGAGCACCAACAGTTCTACCTACTGGGTTTTGTAAGTTCTTTGGCATTGTTTTCCTTTGCTTTGGATCTTTTATTATATGTCCTTAAGTTTTACCCTTGACTTATCCACGGATCATATCAGAATCCATCATTTTGACCCCATGATTTGGCTGACTCAAGGGCAGTTAATAACAACAACAACAAAGCATGATCATATTCACATCACCAAAGAGGAGAAGGATAGACAGTGAGTATGGGTCTCAACAGCCGGGCAGCTCCATGCCGCTCGTCTTTGCCCCGAGTCGATGCTGCAGCCGCCGGATGCTATAGCACCAATGCGCCACCAAAAAGAAGCTGCCTAGAGTGGCTTCTTTTTTGCGGCGCCGTAAAGGGGAAAGGGTGCCGCCATGACTCCACTTCCTGGAAGTTACGTCCAGATGCTCCTGGATGCACTGGCACATACTAGGGTTCTGGAGCGTGCGGTTGGTGTGTACTCCGAACTAAGAATTGGGCCCAGGGCGCCACAAAGCACCCGTTGGTACTGCGTCTATATAACCAGAAAAGAGAAGACAAGAAGAAAGAGACTGCTTATGGGTAAGACTCAAATGGCTCTTGTTAACCAGTCTATAGCCATCTTACTCTCCTTGTATCCCATCATTATTGTAAAAAGTGTTAATTTGCTCTCCCTAAAATGAGTCGATTGGCTCTGCATTTCCATTCCGCGGCGCATGAAGATGAAGGCAGGGAATACCTGGATTACTGAGCCAAGGACTTACTTAATTATCTGAGACAAAATTGGAAAACTTGTTAAGGGATGTCCACTCTAAATGGCAGAAAATTGTGCTGAGGATAATTTCCCTCTCGGTTCCTCGGAGGACCGTAGAAGCGCCTTGATGATTGACATCTTAAAAATTAAAAAGGAGTTTGACCTTCAGGTGTGTGGTATCTTGTCCCTTATCAATAATTGGTTCTGGGAAGCTTCTGTGGTTGACCTTCCGTCATATGAAGGGATAAAAATTAAAATGCAAGCAGAAAGGTTGCAAAGGTTAACTCCTTTTTGTGTGCAAGGACTACGAAGTCTAATCCTCTCTCTTCAGGGAGATGCAAACTTAGCTCAAAGGCCAAAGTCATAGACTGGACCAGGGAGCTACTTTCTGGGTCTACCAAAAAAACCCTAGGAGAAATGAATCTGCCAATTGTCAAAACCCTCCATGGCCATCTTCCCATCTCTTTTAAATTGTCAAGACTTTGGGCAGAGAACTGTCGTACATCGTCTTTGCAATGTGTGATATGCACAGATTATAGTACAGAAACTGCTTTTGTTATTTGCCATATCATTGCCTTCAACTTACGGTGACTATAAATGTGAGGCATCCAAAGGCCTTGGTCAATGAACCCAACTGTCATGGAGTCTTCTCTTTCCCTCTTGTCTTCAACTTAACTAATTCTTACTGTCATAGAATCATAGAATCATTGAATCATAGAATCGTAGAGTTGGAAGAGACCACTAGGGTCATCCAGTCCAACCCCCTGCCATGCAGGAAATCCAAATCAAAGGATCTCTGACAGATGGCCATCCAGCCTCTGTTTAAAGACCTCCAAGGAAGGAGACTCTATCACCCTCTGAGGGAGTGCATTCCACTGTCGAACAGCCCTTACTGTCAGGAAGTTCCTCCTAATGTTCAGCTGGAATCTCTTTTCCTGGAGCTTGCATCCATTGCTCCATTGGGTCCGAGTCTCTGGAGCAGCAGAAAACAAGCTTGCTCCCTCTTCAATATGACATCCTTTCAAATATTTAAACAGGGCTATCATATCACCTCTTAACCTTCTCTCCTCCAGGCTAAACATCCCCAGCTCCCTAAGGCGTTCCTCATAGGGCATGGTTTCCAGACCCTTCACCATTTTAGTCGCCCTCCTTTGGACACATGGCTCCAGTTTCTCAATGTCCGTTTTGAATTGTGGGGCCCAGAACTGGACACAATATTCTAGGTGGGGCCTGACCAGAGCAGAATACAGTGGCACTATTACTTCTCTTGATCTAGACACTATACTTCTATTGATGCAGCCTAAAATAGCATTGGCTTTTTTAGCTGCCGCTCTTTCCAATGTATCATTTAGTCTCATGATGTGTGATCATGAGACTTAATTTAACTACCGTAGATACTCAACTATAAGTCAACCTCATGCATAAGTCAAGGGCAAGTTTGGGGGCCGAAATTATGGGTTTTGATATGACCTGTGGATACGTCGAGGGTAAACTTAGGGACGTAAAACAAAGGATCTAAAGGATGAAGCAAATCAAAACAATGTCAAAGAACTTATAAAATTCCAGCAGACATAACTCTTTGTGCTTAGTCTTAAAGCTGAATGCAAAAGAGAATAGAGGGGTTTGGTGCTTCCAGGACAGATTATACTCTTGCCTTTCACCGGAGGATGATTCCTTCTTTTAAGTAAGAGTTAAGATACAATGCTTAAATTTACCCGTTGATAAGTGGACTCAGTTTGAAGTCAATTCTTTGGCCTAAATTTCTAGTATATACAATATGTTGGCTTCTAGTGTGAGTTTGAGCTTGATTTCATCTCACAACCATTGACTTGTCTTTTTGGAAGCCCATATGCTATCTGTACATCTCTCCTCCAGGACCACATTTCAGTCATCATCTTCTTATCAGCTTTCTTCACTGTCCATGTTTTGCAACCTTACATAGGAATCAAAAATACTATGGCATGGATGAGGGCAACAAGCTAGTTTTGGAGTGAATTATTTTGCTCTAGCAAAACTAGAAACAACTTGGTACTACTGTATCATAGAAGCTCTGAAAGAGCTTTTTGTTAATCACAGCCAGGGGATAGTTGTTGTTGTTGTGTACTTTCAAATCATTTCTGACTAATGGCAACCCTACGGCGACCCATTTTCTCGGGATGAAAGTGTGCAACTCTCCCCAGGTCCCCCAATGGGTTTCCATGGATCGAGCCCTGGTCTCCAGATTTATAATCTGGAGTCAAACCACTACACCAGACTGGCTCTTGGAATAAATAACTTCGCTTATTTTCAAGTGGAGCATGTCCTCTCTCATAAAAATTGCTTTGCTTGGAAAAGATGCAGCCTTGCTTTATATGTAATCCAGCAACACACAGCAGTTGTTGCTACACTGAAGAGAGAGAGAAATATATATATGGTTTGTGTATGTTTGGATTGTTTGACCTTTAGAAAGTTTGTATTAACTGAGTTGCGTGACAGATAACCCTACAGTAAGAGGGAAGAGCTGAGGTCAGCAAATCCAAACTTTATTGACCTGAGCAGGAATAAGCTATCGCACTGGCTTCTTATCTCACAAAACTTCTGCAACACTCCTATTTATTCACAGCCCAAGGGTCCCGAGGCACCTGTCAGGCTGCGAACTGGAAAACTTACCAAGTTATAACAGGTCAATGCCATCGAAGGAATTAATGGAGGGAAGGAGGAAAGTGGCACGGATCACCAAGCCCTTATCTGGGAATCTGAAACACTCCAAAAATCCAAAACTGTCCAAAATGGTTGATTGAAGAAGAAGTTTGTTTCATGCACAAAATTGTTTTTTTAAAGCATATCAATGGTTATTACTTAGCTGAGATTAACATAAATTATTTTATATCCCTCATTCAATGCCAAGGAGAACTCAGCCATCTTTCTACTTCTCTTTGGTCTAGCATGACCTTTGACGTTCTGTTGACTCTAGCAGTTGAAGTCGAAGGCTTTCATGGCTGGCATCCATAGTTCTTTGTGGGTTTTTCGGTCTATGTGGCCATGTTCTAGAAGAGTTTATTCCTGATGTTTCGCCAGCGGCTGTGGCTGGCGTCTTCAGAGAATGCTGGCATGGAAGTGAGTGGGTTGTGTATGCACACACACACACTGTGTGTCTATATAATATATACAGTATACTGTGTGCCTCTTCAGAGAATGCTGGCATGGAAGTGAGTGAGGTATATAGATACACAGTAAACCCCATTCACTTCCATGCCAGCATCCCCTGAAGAGGCACACAGTATATATATTATATATACACACACATTGAGTGTGTGTGTGTGTGTGTGTGTGTGTGTACACAACTCACTCACTTCCATGCCAGCATTCCCTGAAGATGCCAGCCACAGATGCCGGCGAAACGTCAGGAATAAACTCTTCTAGAACATGGGCACATGGCCCAAAAAAACCACAAAAATCTCTAGCAGTTGTCTTTGGCATTTCTGCACCTCTTTTCAGGTCTTTCCTTGGAAAGCTTTTGCTCCTCCCATGGAAATACATTTGCGTGTTCTTCTGTGCTTTGCTTTTCCAGTGCTTTATTTACTCATGGTTTTAAACCTTCCTTTGGCAACTGAGAACTCTATAGTCAGTGCCTCCCATTTGCTGTTGGATTCCTCTGTTGCCTATCATGGTGAGAAGGACAATTGGCAGAATAGGTCTTTGCATTGATCCAGTATGTGATGGATCATGATAGAGAGATTTTTGGAGAGAATGTAACAGAACATTTTTATCTGTGGCGACATGCTCTGGAGATGGGAGGCTGTCTCTGGGCAAGTTGGAGGAAATAGTTTTGAGAGCCAGCATGGTGTAGTTGTTGGAGCGCTGGACTATGATTCTGGAGACCAGGGTTCGAATCCCTGCAAAGCCATGGAATCACACTGGTCACACTCTCAGCCTCAGAGTAAGACAAGGTCAATCCCACTCTTAATAGATCTTGCTAAGAAACCCCCATAATAGACCTTAGGGTCACAATAAGTTGGAAATGACTTCAAAGCAAACTACTACTACTACTACTACTACTACTACTACTAAAGATATTACTGAAGAGTGCAGAACAACAATAGGGGACATTTGATGAGTAGGTATTGAATATCTCCTTGTCTGATTTCTCATAAAAAGGGCATAATCCCAAATTACGCACATGAATGTAGCTGTGGCTTCTTTTTAGGACTTTCCAATATTTTATGCCTGTTGGATTGTATATTTAGATGTTCTATTTTGGATTAGAATTCAAGTTTCCATCTTATGCTTTTCTGGGATGTAAATGGTTTTGCTATCTACATCTTGTTATTCTGAGCAGTTTGCACGGTTTGATGTTTAGCCTGTCAAATGCACTCAGCAATTTGGTATGGATAAAGAGCTGGGGTTTACAGCCCGGATTTGAGCATCTAGCTAGATTGGGCGGTCGTTTGCTTCCATCTGCTGCCCATTTGTGATACTGCAGCATGCAAGAGCCACGTTCGGGAATAAAACATTGCCTAGAAAGTCCAGGTAATGCTAGGAATGAAGAGTGTCTTCCAGACAGTACCTGCGTTTCCAGAAACAGAGAGCAAACTAGTTGCATGGACGGTTTCCAACATACATCCAAGTCCTATTTTTATTGCTTTGTGGCATCTCTGCACCATCATTCCTTCTTCCTTGGTTTGTTCCTTTTTTAACAACCTAGTGCTACCCAGACTTTTCAGAGGTGGGGAATATAGATAATACTTGATCAGCATAAAACAAGCAAACAAAATTTCCTATGCAAAATGGCATGCAAATTGTGAAGATTTTCATCATTTCAGGGTTCTTCTTGTCAGCATTTCCAATATTGTCAGCCCTCCTTATCCACAATTTTTTTTATCCATGGATTCAAGCATCCACAAATTGAAAATATTGTTAACAAATTATAAATTCCAAATAGCAAACCTTAATTTTCCATTTTATATACAGGACACCATTTTGCTATGCCATTATATTTAATGGGACCTGAGCATCCACGGATTTTGTTATCCACGCGGATCCTGGAACCAAACCGCAGCGAACAACGAGGCCCCACTGTATTTGAGAAATATGTTTTTTCAACACCTTTCTTTCTTTCTTTCTTTCTTTCTTTCTTGTTCCTAGTTTGAAGGTGCTGGAAAAGAGAGGTGGTTTGTCCCAGAATTTCTCAAAACATATGGATATTTTCCAAGTAAACTTTTGCACAGTCCGGAAAGGTCTTTCCAATGCATGCTTGCAAACAAAATCCTCAAAATACAGAGGAAGCAAAGAGAGACAGTGTAGGGTAGTGGTTCAGGTGTTTGACTGTGACTCTGATGTTGATGTTGCTGTTGTGTGCCTTCAAGTAATTTCTGACTTATGGACCAAGAATCGGGAATTGTTGTGTGCCTTCAACTTATGGTGACCCTAAGGCAACCCTATAATGGGGTTTCCTTGGCAAGATTTGTTCGGAGGAGGTTTGCCATTGCCTTCCCCTGAGGCTGAGAGTATGTGACTTGCCCAAAGTCACTCACTGGGTTCCATGGTCGAGTGGTGAATCAAACCCTGTTTTCTGGAGTTATGGTCCAAAACCAAACCATTACACTGTACTGACTTTGGAGACAAAATCCCAGCTCAATCATGGAAACCCATTGCATGGCCTTGGGCAAGTCACACACTCTCGGCCTCAGACCCCAGGCTAGGTTTGCCTTAGGATTGCCATAAGTTGGAAATGACTTGAAGGCATGCAAAAACATGTAGCCATAAGGCGGGCACATGAGGTCCAAAAAGCATGATGTCTCCCCCAAAAAAGAATTATGCCCCTCGATGCAAGTTTCCTTCAGTGTCTACATTTCTGGTATTGCAGAGAGAAAGACAATCAGAACTGTGTCCACTCAGAGCTCTCTGCTTTCAGACAAGCTGCTTGCAAATATTTCTCCACCGTGTCCCATTGATTCATTGTGAGAAATAACTCTAGTCCCAAAGTTCTTGCAAATTCACCTTGGGGCATATGTGAAAGCATTGTGGCTTCTTATGAAGAGTCATTTGTTACAGTTATATAGATTTTTGTGGGTTTTTCAGGTTCTGTGGTCATGTTCTAGAAGAGTTTATTCCTGATGTTTTGCCAGCATCTGTGGCTGGTATCTTCAGAGAATGCTGGCCTGGAAAGGACTGGGGTATAGATAATATAAATACATATAATATAATATTATATACCAGGGGTAGGCAACCTTTTTGAGCCGGGGGCCGGGTTGCTGTCCCTCAGACAACTGGGGGGCCGAAGCCAAAAAATAAATAAGTAAATAATTTTTTTAAAAACTTAAATATATAAATAAACCAGGACAAATGTAGGACAAAATTTTCAAATGGAAGACACTTTTTTAAAAAAAATGGAGGACATGCGAAAAAAATTGCTGATTTTTTTTAAAAAATGTTAATATAAATGCATGTTTCTGAGGCTTCTATAGACAATTGCACCCCAAAGGGCCTGGCGGCAATCGGCGGCAGGACCGGGCTGGGGCCAGTCCCAAGGCCTCCCCGGGCCGCATCCGGCCCACGGGCCGCAGGTTGCCTACCCCTGTTATATACTCTCTTCCAGGTCAGCATTCTCACATTGTTACAGCTGTGTTTCTAAGCCCTCACTGGGGATAATGGGAGGAACAAAAGTGTTTCATTTCTCATTTTCGTCTTTATTCGGCAACATGTATATGGAGTCTTTCCCTTGGGTAGATAGGTGCTTTTTTCCTCTTTGCGGTGTAACAGAAATTTCAGGAAACTTAGATTTCTAGGATTGGCAGATCAATAGGATTAGCAAGAGGACCTAGTAATTGAAAATCCATAAGTTTATTTCCAGTTGTCGACAAAGAAAAACATTGAACTCAGTGGAATTCAAGTTCCAAAAAGCTGAGAACCCCGAACAAGACAAAATGGCTCTTTTTATATTATTCAAGACAAAGAGGCTTCTTCAATACACCTGATTGGCTAATTAGAATTTAAACATATAGAATTCTTACAATCAGAACAGAAATACATGCATACATTAAAACTGCATCATCACTATTTACCCCCTCCTGTAGGAATTCAGTGGCTTTCCCTTCTAACCTTGCTTCTGAATATCTTTATCTCAGTAGTTTATGTTATGTCTTTCTTACTGGTGCCAGCTTCCATCTAGGTCAAGATGCACTCACTATTCCTTTCCTCTAGTAACTCCAAGCCTTTATTTCAAAAACCATCTCTCTGGCTGACAAAGGTGACTCCATCTTTCTATAGTTTTTATATTTCAAAAAGGAATTTCCACCACAGCGGAGAGTGTTGATTCCTTTCCCCCTCGGAAAGGGAAACTTCCTATACCGAACCGTTGTGTGTCCCTACAATGTTTGCAAACACATTTGCCTCCCTTAGGTAGCGAAAAAGTTGGTCTAGTTCATTGTTTTTAAGAAGAATGTGAGACAGAGAAGAAAAAACCCAGCCGTGAATATTCTGTAAAATTAATTGTGACATGAGCATATTGGATTACGTCTCAAAGATGGCAGGTGCTTTCTGTTTGGTTGTTTTTCCCTTTGACAAACCAGATGGCTTTCTTTTTGTGCGGAGTCTGGCTGACAGATAGAAACAAAGCAATATTAGTATTCAGTGATGTGCTCATCCTTTATGCTTGCTAGGGATATGAATCTTCATGCATTTCCTTCTCATGCATGTTTTCCCCATGCTGCGGGGAATATTCAAAGATTATTTGTGTTGGGACTTAATGTGTTTTTAATGCTTTTTTTTTGGCACCGCAAAGTTTCCTGCACAAAAAAATTATTACGATCTGTGCAGAAAGCTTCATATTTTTGTACAGAAAAGAATTTTGCTACTCAGAAGATGGCATTTTCTGCAAAATGGCGGAGGGTTTATTGCAGAAAATGTTTACTCTGTAGGAAATTATTTCTCTGCAGGAAAAAAAAAGACGTTTTCTGCACAGTAAATGTCATTTTCTGCACAAAATGTTATCTTTTCCATGCAGAGTAAGTCCTGGACTAGGGGTAGGCAACCTGCGGCCCGTGGGCCGGATGCGGCCCGGCGAGGCCTTGGGACTGGCCCCAGCCTGGTCCTGCCGCTGATTGCCGCCAGGCCCTTTGGGGTGCAATTGTCTATAGAAGCCTCAGAAACATGCATTTATATTAACATTTTTAAAAAAAATCAGCAATTTTTTTCGCATGTCCTCCATTTTTTTTTAAAAAAGTGTCTTCCATTTGAAAATTTTGTCCTACATTTGTCCTGGTTTATTTATATATTTAAGTTTTTAAAAAAATTATTTACTTATTTATTTTTTGGCTTCGGCCCCCCAGTTGTCTGAGGGACAGCAACCCGGCCCCCGGCTCAAAAAGATTGCCTACCCCTGTCCTGGACTGTAAGGATTCTCATCCATCTAGAAAAATGGGTTTCCCAAACAAGGAAATCTGGGTAGCAGCATGTGCCTGTTGCCTAAGAGGGAAGCAGCTGCGGACAGATACCATACACAGCAGTTGGAGGAAAAGGCCACAACTTTATTAACACAACCAAACCATAAGACAACAACCAGAAATGTAGGGTTGGCTCTGATGCATGAGGTCTGGATCTGTCATCCATCAGCCCCATACTGAATAGATGAACCCAAGTGCTTGGTCTCAGCCAAGCTTCAGGATGGCAAGGGATATCTGGTTAACACCCACGTTCCAGTAATCAATCATGCGATTGATCACATCTCCGCATATACGTATGTTGTATCTCTATCCCTTGTCAACGGGGGACACTGTATCAATGTTGCCACCGCAATGGCAACACCGCATCGCTCACAGCACCCCCGTGTCCTCATGGGACTCCTGATCTAGCGCTACGCAGCCCTGGAAACCAGGCCCACCAGATCCGAGACCTATGCAACCACCTCCAAAGTTGTGATAGCAACCCTGATCCCACAGAGGGAGGGTGGGTCAGTGAGCCAAGCTGGAAATGGCGCCGGGCCGGGCGCCTAGTGGCCTTAAATAGGCCACAGAACCCATGGTATGCCGGGAAAGGGTGGGGGCCCGCCTCCCGGCATCCCCACCAATCCCGGGCAGTGCCAAGCTATGACGCCGCCCAATGGGGAGGCACTTCCACCTGCAGCGCCTTCTGGGACATGGAGTCCCAGATGGCGTGGCGGAAGTCCCTCCCCCTGGCCCCGGCGCTGGCCAATCACAGCTCAGGCGGCCCCACGCTGGGGCCTATGGAGCTGCCCGAGCCAGAAGAGCCGGCCAATGCGCTGCGGGGCTTCCCTGCGGGGCAACCAGGCTGTCCTACCGAGGCAGGCGGCCCCCTTTTTTCAAATACGTTGTAATATAATTTTCATTGATCTTGTAGCAGCTTTGAGACTATCCAAAAGAAAGAAGTTGGCAATACAAACTTTCGTAGACTTCAGTCTACTACCTCACATGCATTTGTCATTTTATTTTTGCTGTAATCCAGCCTCAATCCGTGGGGAGAGGTGGGAAATATAAAATATTATTATTATTATTATTATTATTATTATTATTATTATTATTATTATTATTATTTGATGGAGTGGAAGCCAGGGACAGACCTATACATTCCATTAGTATGTGAGGATAATTCAAAATCCTTTGTATATGGAAATGAAGTGTATAGAGGTGCCTTCAAGTAGCCCATTGATTTACAACAACCCCATGATTTCCAAAGGGTTTTCTTAGGCAAGGAATACTCAGAGGTGGTTTTGCCAGTTTCATTCTTTGCAATATAGCCTACAGCACCTGGTATTCATGATGGTTTCCCACATTTTTGTCTTTTGTTTCTTAAAATACATATTAAAGTATTACTCTGCTTTAAGGTTTGGGGTCATAGTTCTCTGGAGAAAGGCATTTTCACTCCTCTCTGACCCACTTTCCCCCCTTCATTTGTTTCAGGATACTAAAGTGGAGTGCAGCTCTTGTGTAGAAACAGAGGACAGAAAAGTAAGTCCTTGGTTTTGCCATCATCTTGTTTTTTCTGCTACATGTTACGTTTTTAGACAATGCTCCTGTCTTACCATAAAGTCAGATATATATAAAGAATCTGGACCTTTATCTTTTCATGTGTGCATATTGTTGAATGTTGGATCTAATTTCAGGCTGGTGTTGGAACTCAAATGCAGAAAAGGGAGAATATTGCTTGTTTTTTGTTCTGTCTAGAACTTTTTTCCTCTTTTAAATTATTGAGATAAGCTCACTGCACTGTTCTTCTATGGCTAGGTGAAATCATTTGGTTCACAATCTTCTAACCATAGTTGGAAGTTCAGAAATGCCCTGCAATTTCAAATGTTCTTCCCCCTGCGCTACTACCCTTGAACATATTGATGTTATACAAAACTTTTGCAAAAGTGCTGGTTTTGCAGGAGATGTATTTGCAACCTTTTCCACTTGCAATGCCATTTTGGGAGGCCAGTATGCAAATCAAATTCCAAGAGAGAAACACAACGTCACCTCACTTTGTTGTGAACTGAGCTTGACTCCTTCCATCCATTTTAAATTCAAAGATATAGTCTGCAGAATCAGTACATAGAGAGATCTTGTAGCATCTTTGAGACTAATTGAAAGAAAGAAATCGGAAGTAGGAGCTTTCATAGACTTCAGTCTATATGCATCTGAGCAAGTAGACTGAAGTCTATGAAAGCACATGCTACCACTTTCTTTCTTTTGGTTAGTCTCAAAGGTGCTACAAGACCTCTCCATCCATTTTAGTTCATCTCATTGAGCACCATGTTGTCTTCCAGATAACATAAAATGTGGCAAAGCACGGGACATGCTACTCATCCGAGTGGCGCTGAATACGAAGGAGCAAGCCACTTTGCGTCATTTCATGTACATTGATGTTAATGCTAACCATAGTCAGTTTTCACACTGACACCTAACATTGTTTGCAATATCTGGTGAATATTAACCTGAGATTAACGCACTACAGGTGGAGATAAGGGCATTGCCCCAAAAGAAAGTTGCCTCCCAAATTGACCTTCGTTTATCGCCCAATTTTCCAGCATTGCACAGAGACGATGAAAATTGTTCAGAAATAGAGGTTTTTGTATTTCTTACACTTAGGAATTCTGCCTGCCCCTTTTCTTCTCTAAATGTCACACAAAACTACAATCTCCAGAATGCCATAGCATTGAGCCATTACGGCTAAAGTGGGGTCAAATTGGATTATTTCTGCAGTGCAGCCTGCATCTGTCTTCCCAAGATTAGGAGGTTAGTATCAAGAAACATATGATTTTGTTTAATTTATGGGATAATTATAAAAAAGACACCTAATACATACTTGAGTTCTTCTGTTTTACTGAAAGTGCAAACAGAATTTAGAAGTGTTGGGATTTTCCGCAATGGATTCACTAGGCACCAATTGTTTCATGTGAAATTGGCAACTGAGTTTCTGAAACTCCACTTTATGTTTTTCTGAGTCTGGCCTTACTAACTTGCACCGGTACCTATAGACAGAATAACTTTTTCCCCCCAGCTAAACTAACCCTGGAAGAAGTTACTAACAGCCGTGGGTTTAATAACAGCACGCGCAGAAGCTCGGCTCACTTTTCAAAGAGGGCCCAAACGTGCCAAAGTGTTTCATTGACTCCTTTTTTTGCCACCCAAATGGTTTCTGAAATTGCTTTCGATACTTTCCGTTGTATCCTTGATAGAAATTTTGATTAGATTCCGCGATGCTTTATGGGAGCAAAGGTCCCTAAGAGTTCATGCTGATAAAAAGAGCAATAGCTTGGCCTTGAAATCATGGAGCCCAATCTATCCAGTTAAACGTTTTTTATCCCCTGCCCACATTTCCAAGCGCAAAGATTTTCAGCACTGGTGTAACGGTGGTCTTGAAATAAAAGATAGTGAATAGTTAGTTATTAATTTGGGGATCAGATTGTGACACGAATTGCTTAAAAGCATGCTTTATGCCTCCTAATAGACAGATGGATTGGCTCACTGTTTATTTTTGAAGGATATCCATCAAGTTCTTCTTCTCATACGTATCTTTGGAAAATCATGATGTTGTTACCTGGAAGCCAAAGATCTTGTTGAACTAGGACTAGGTAGGGCTGGGCATCCACACGTGCCCAGCTCTACTATTGGTGCCCTTGCAACATCTTACCATGTCCCTGTCCACATGGGAGGCACAATGATGACGTCTGCACAACGCAGTGCCCAAACAGTGCTGCACCATGTGGACATCATGATCGCGCATGAGCACACCAATGGCACCCTGTATGTGGCCTAAAAGAAACCAGTCGGATGTGGGTTCTTTTTAGGCCTCACGGAGGCCTTGCCGTTTGGTTGGTGTAGTCTCCATCCAGGGCAGACTGCGTCTCACTGCCCCTTTCTGCCAGTCCGTATCCCCCTATGTCTTCTTTTTTGGAACGGAGTTTGCAATGAGATGAAGGATGTGTCTTGAAACTTTCGGGGGGGGGGGGGGACCAACTTATGTGCTTTTTTCAGCAGAAAACTCCGGGAAGCCACTGCCGACTTAATAGTCTTAGTACTTTAGTTCTCCATGTACCTTTGTAACTTGTCCATTGTGTCGAGAGCTTTCTTTTGCATTCCTACCTCTGCCTTTGATTAGGTCCACTTCTTCTTTGTCAAGTCAACCTCGCCAGGATCTGCATTGACATTTTGGCAGCGTTCCCCAGAGGTGACCACAACGCTGACAGCTAACAAGCAGTTGAGTGGCGTTCGCTTTGTAGTTCAAGGTTATTCACCGCACTGCATTGTGCTCCTCCGCTTCTCCATTGCAGGCAAAAAATAAAATAAAATAGGTTTGCTACAAGAATCCTTTTGAAGTTCATCTTTGACAGAGAAAATTGCCACTTTCTGCATGCCAGGCTCACCATGGGGCCTCCAAGATCAAAAATGCTTTATGCTACACAGTGGAGTTGATAATGCGACAGGCCAGCAAAGTTGGAAAATGTCCCCTTTGTGCGGCAACATTTCATAGCACTGCATGATCTGCTCGGGGACACCATATTCACAGTTAAATGTTTTTCGGCCTCTCCACCTATGGGTAGGGATTTTCATAGTGCCGTCTGTTCAAGGGTCTCATGGCACATTTCAGGGGTTAATTTCCTTTAAAAAGCACTGGCAAGGAAATCAAACGGCATGTTTATAATGGCCGAGATGCAGGTGAGCAAAGGAAAAGTGAAAACGTTGACAGGAGAAGCTGGCCAGGGCCATGTGTACATCCATGGCAGACAATGAATATCTATTCCCACTTCCATATAGATCTTGATTCCAAGTGGTTTTGTATGTGTTTGGTTTCTCTCTCAAGGCTTAACGCAAGACTTAGGACAAAATGTCTTATACGTTACTCTTCTAGGTCCTTCAGTAACTCTTTCAGAAAGGCCAATGATTCCCGTAAATGTCAAGCCTTTCTGTTTCAGGATTACATGCTTTGCAATGTTTGTTCCTGCTTCCACATCCAGTATTGCCCTAATTATACAGTAATTTGGGTTTTATTGCTAGTAGTTGAGGCATTTAACCCCATCCCCAATCATCATCATCATCATCATCATCATCATCATCATCATCATCATCATCATCA
>NC_056529.1:37954017-37990185 GCF_019175285.1 Sceloporus undulatus | reverse complement strand
ATATTTTATTTATTCATTAATAATTCATTCATTCATTCATTCATTCATTGGACAGGTGAGGCTGATGATGGCTGAGTCCAAATATCTGAACTGCCAGAGACAGAGCTGATGTTCAGTGAGACATGGCTGAATCCAGTTAATAGTCTCCACTAGAGTAAGCCCATGGAATCAGTAGGTCCCTCTGGAACCAAAATGGATCAATTTTCTATTTTCAGTTTCCAAGCTAAGTCACTCCAGGTCACAGAATCATAGAACCATTGGGTTGGAAGAGATCCCCAAGGGCCATCCAGTTCAAATCCTTTCTGCTATGCAGGAAGACATGGCCAAAGGACCCTTGACAGTTGGCCATCTAATCGCTATTTAAAGATCTCCCCAAAAGTGGACTCCACCACTTTCCAAGGCAGTAAATCCCACTGTCGAACAGCTATTGCTGTCAGGAGGTTCTTCCTAATGTTGAGCTGGAATCTCTTTTCCTGGAGCTTCCATCCATTGCTCTGTATTCTAGTCTCTGGAGCAACAGAAAACAAGCTTGCTCCATCCTCAATATGACGTCCCTTCAAAAAAATTAACTAGAAGCTCCATTGTCTGCACTATGTTGCCATGTAGAAGACCCCAAAGGGAGCTGGGAAGGTGGATCTGAGCAGTGTGAAGCTGTCCATCCATATTTCCATCCTACTTGTGGACTTAGACCATTGCAAACCTGTTTTCCATTTGATAGATGATACTCAGTAACTTAACCAAACGAATCCAAAAGGCATCCCCCTGGCATTCTGGCAGCAATAAGTCTAATAAAATTCCGGGACGTTCAACTGGTGTATATGTGTGCATCTGTGTATACACACTTGTGATAAATGTAGACTTTCCTACAGCTCGCGGTCCTAATGGGAAGCTCCAGTGGTATTTGAATGCAACTGCTATTGGTTGTTACAGTTCCCTTGTTCTTGCTGTCACTGTGACATGCAATTAAGGAATTTCAGGACCAAGGGGATGTCAACCCTTTCCCGCGTGTGCATCCCTGTCTCTCTACTTAATCCAACCAACGCTAGCAACCGGTGATTTAATAAAGTGACAGGAGACAGTGGAGGTGTCAAAGCTTCTTCTGACCTCCCTCTGAAGTGTCAACACACGAAGCCGTCCAACTTTTTAGGTGTGCAGATTGTTCCAAATATGCATTCAAACTCGTTCTTTCTCCCCTTGTGCCCGAATGCCTGGTTTTAAGGGCAGAGCAGCAAGTAAGGAGAAAAGTTGTAGTAGAGTCATTTCTTGAATCAGTTTGAACCGTGCCACTGGTTTGAAGCAAACCGAGTCGGTTGGAATGATTAACAAAGGGATCAGTGAAGACAGCTTTGCAACGCCCTAAAAAGCTACAGAAGCAATATATATATATATATATATATGCACACACACACACATATACAGTGCACCCAGATCATACACGGGTGCGCTTTACGCGGACTTGAGCTTACGTGCTCAAGCAGCGGGGAGTGCGCGGGGCGGAAGGGGCAGTGCGTCCCATTCAATTGAATGGGCGCGTGCACCCATGGAGCCCCACGCGCCACCGCGCCGCCATGCACGAGCCCCATTGTTTCCAATGGGACTTGAGGATAGGCAGAATTTGCCTTATGCACGAGGGGAGGGGGTCCGGAACGGATCCCCCATGTAAGGCGAGGGCCGACTGTACATATACATACATACATACATATATATATGCTATTCTAAATGGGTTTAATTGAAATGCACATGCAGAAGACTCAAATGTGAAGCTGGAAAGTGACACATTTTCAACTTGTTCTCCAATGAGCCACCAAATTAAATTCCGTAGGCATTTGAACCATGGTCTCCTAGATTCCTAATCTATCACTGAAACCACTGCACCAGACTGGCTTTCAGGAAAATAGACACATTCAGGATTGTTATGGGAACATAAAGGTCCTTTGGAGGCTTATAGTATCATGGGGCCTGTCACACTACACAGCTATAATGCTGTGATTCCACTTTAATTGCATGGCAACATCAGATGGAATCCTGGGATTTGTAGTTTAGGCTAATGTTCCCTGAGAGCTAATGTTCAGAAAGTGTTTCACAGACACAAACACGAATAAATGACGCTTAGTAGTTATTATATGCTTTTATATTAGAAGGGGAGCAAATGCACCGACATCAAAAGAAGACAGGGGGGGGGGGGGGGGGGGGGGGATGAACCTAAATTCAGAGTATTTTATCCAAAATGTCAGGGTACTGGAATGAAATAAAAATCACATAACATGCCTGCGAGGAGAGTAGTGACCCATCTGTTCATTACAGCCTTAGCTTCTACCAAAGACACAATCTCATTAAAAGTATATCTTTGACTCCAGAATGAGCTTCAGCTGCATAAAAGTTGCATGACTTTGTTCTCATCCGTGCAAATTGCGTCGGGGTGTTCTTTTCGGAGGATGTGAGGGTGTGTTACCTATTTTCACAGACAATAATAAATTAGGTAAATTTGCAGAATGAAGGGGAAGGTAGGCCAGCTATTCCTTTTTAATAATGGAAACCTCCTTGGTTCTTAGGTGTTGCTCAAAGGCTAAACTGAAAAGAATTTGCCCGATCTGCTGACACTAACCCATCCCCAGTCTGGAAAATCATTAATTTTAGAAACATTAAATAATTAATTTTTAAAAATCCAGTACTCTCTTTCCTTCCTTTTTTAATGCCACTTCTCAACAGGATTGCATTGTCTCTTGTCTTGTCCAATGGACATGGCTAGCAAGCCAACTGTCTTGCGCATTCTTTTCATGCAGGGAAGCTTTTGCATTTCGTAATTTCCCAGGTGCCCTTTGAGCAAATACCTTTTGCTGATCAAATAGGTTTGTGAAGTCGAAGGCTTTCATGGCCGACATCCATAGTTTTTTGTGGGTTTTTCGGGCTCTGTGGCCATGTTCTAGAAGAGTTTCTTCCTGATGTTTCACCAGCATCTGTGGCTGGCATCTTCAGAGAATGCTTGCTTGGAAAGGAGTTGGGTATATATATTGTGTGACCTGAAAAATGCAGGAGTGATTTGCATGTGTATTGTTCTGTTGCTAATGGCAGGCCTCAGGGTCAATGTGAACTAGAAGTGGTTCTTTTGCAGACCCTCTCACCCTGAGGCCTGCCATTAGCAACAGAACAATCCACATGCAAATCACTCCTGCCTTTCCAGGTCACACAATATATATATATATACCCAACTCCTTTCCAGGCAAGCATTCTCTGAAGATAAGAGAAGTTTGGTGAGCTAAAACACATTAGGGTAGCATTAGAACTCTGCAAACTAAAGGCAGTATTTCTGACAGGTGGGGAAAACAAACATTTTGGAGAGCAAGGGGCTCGAAAGACGGGCGACTCAACACAACTCGTTTTTGCCCTGGATGGAGGCCGCGGCAACCAGATGCCACAACCTCCGGAAGGATGAAAAAGAACCCACTTCCCATCGGGTTCTTTCTGAGTCCCTGAAGGGGCACCATTGGCACACTCGTGTGCCACGCCTTGTGCATAGTACCATTTGGGCACTGCGCCTAAGGGACGTCACCATCGTGCACCCTGTATCTTGCCAAGAAAACCTCATGATAGTTTCGCTTTAGGGTTGCCATACATCTGAAACAACTTGAAGACACACAGAGACCTGTTTGCCCTGGTGCATGTCTGTCTGTCTGTGTCTGTACATGTGAATCTGAAACGTTAAGAGCTTTTGCAATGAATCTTCTTATAAAAAAATTACAATGGGGGAAAAAACAAAGATAGATAGGTTGCCATTTCAAGGTTGCTGAGTATATAGAATTCAATGACCTACTATTAATTATGTTAATGTAAAGACATAATGGATAATAACACACACTTAAAAATCTCAATTCGTTTCTAATAACGATATAAGCCTGGTTGATAACAAGATAATAAAGTGGACTCCTGGTCTAGCTCTGTCCCAGCTTCTGAAAACAGAGGATTCCAGTGCTTTACCTGCTGCAGTTTTCCCAGGGTAGATATCAAAGTTACTAAGTTATTCCAAGGGCTGAGTAAGAGTTTGCAAATATACTTAAATACAAATGGTAACTCTTGATGCATTGGAACGACAGTAGTTCACAAGAGAATACCCTTGGTCCAAAAGGCAGATGAACAGAACTTACCGGAGGTGAAACCTTTTGCAAATGAAAGTATAAAGCTCCGATGAAGCAGAAAGAGCGGTCATTTCGATTTCATCTAAGAGGGTGTTATGAATTGCAAAACTGTGTTCGTGTTTCAGTTTTAAAATCTTTCAGTTTTAGGTTGCTTTTGCGGTGTTTCTCCAAACAAACGTCCACCAGAGTATAATAGGATGGATAAGCAATGCATGGCAAATGCATGGCATTTATTTTTAAGTCTCCATTCTTGAACTGGCAAGGTTTCACATTATGTTAGAGATGCTGCGCTTTGTCTTCCAAAAAGCTGAACTATTTTGACCGAAGGGGTTAGCAATTCCATGATTTATATCCATTAGATGATACTCGGCTATATATATATATTGCACACAAACTATTTTGTTTTACCCATATCCTTAATTGAACAATTAATATCATTCTCTATGCTTCTTTTCTGGGGGCTTCGATATCCAGAAGATGGCAGCACAGGACAAAGAATCTGCACTTAGATACTTGACTTGAGAGTTAATTAAAGAGGTAAAATAGACACGAAATCTGATGTCTAGGCACTCAGGTATCTCTTTGGCCATTAGAATAAGTTTTAGGAGATCAATGCAAGACCCTTTCTCTTCTTCTCTTAAACACACACACATACACACACACACACACACATGTGGCTTAATATATTTACAATATTTAGAAAGCACTTTACCCATTTTGTAGTATATGTTTGTGATGTTGTCAAAAGCATTTTGCATAAATTTTAAGGGAAATCCATCTAACATGCAAGAAATACCTTTGAGGCTGTGCAGATCACCTTGACTATACAGTGCACCCTTGGCTTATGTGGGGATCCGTTTCGAACCCCCCCCCCACATAAGCCAAACATGTGAAGCCTCAAGTGAATGAGGCTTGTGTATGCGGCGGCACACATGTGCCATGGGTGCGCACCCCATTCATCTGAATGGTACATGCTGCCTCTTGAGCCCTGCGCACTCCCATGCGGCTTTACACACATGCACAAGCCATGTATAGCGTGCCTGCGTATAACGCGGGCACACTGTAAATTTATCTATATCTATTTATCTGTTTATCTATCTGTTTAGCATGATGAGTCAGTGTTCTGTAACGGTTTGAGAGTTGGACTCAGGGGACTCGGTTATGAAAACCCACCAGCTGTCCCTGATACAATTAATATCGCATGTTGTTTGGCCCTTGTTTTGTTGAGAAACGTGAAAGATAACTGTGGGTTTCTCTGGCAGAGTTATCAAATTGGCAGGAGCTGGACCTCAACCAGTTCCATACCCCACTTCCTTGGGTCTAATGGAGGAAATAAATGTCTCATTCCTCTTCTTTGAATAACATTTAAAAAGACTGACTTGCTAAAACTTAGGCATAATTAAATAAATTGTATTAATGGAAGACAGAGAGGGGAGGAAGAAGAAAAAGATGGATTCAGGTTAGAATGATGTAGGAAGAGAGTATTGTAGAAAAGCAAACAAATGGGGAGACTTCAAACACAGTAATATCTATCTATCTATCTAATCTATCTATCTATCTAAATATTTATATCCCACCATTTATCTGAATATCTCAGGGTGGCTTATAATAAAATCAGTTTAAAACAATAAATAATTACACATTTTTAAGCAAGATTCAAGATAATTCTCCAATTATAAATAGGCCATTTAAAACAAGTTAGAACAAACCTGAAAAAGAATATAACCATAAAACATGTACACACTTGGTAAAACCAGTTTGACCCAAAGGGCTTTAATAAAAAGCCAGAAATGTAACAATGAACAAGATCTCTCCATATCCTAACTCAGATGTGAGTCTTACTCCTAGCTAGGGAAGAAATCAGATGGCAGGGACTCATCTCACAGTTTGTAATTTGTCCTGAAATACAGAATATGAAATGGGAGAGAAGAGGTCCCTTGGATTGGCCAATTCATCCCTTTTCCTATTTTCCCTTCTAGGGTTCTCCAGTAAGGGCTGTTCGACAGTGGAACATATTCCCTCGGAAAGAGTGGTGGAGTCTCCTTCCCTCGAGTCTTTAAACAGAGGCTGGATGGCCATCTGTCAGGGATGCTTTGAGTGAGAGTTCCTGCATGGCAGAATGGGGTTGGACTGGATGGCCCTTGCAGTCTCTTCCAACTCTATGATTTTATGATTCTATGATTATATAACCGGACATTTTGACGTACTTTAGAAGGCCAAGAGAAAGGTACGATGCAAACGGGGCTGTGCTTATTCCGCATGACATTTCCATGTCTAACTGTGAAGAGTTATTTTGGGAAGCTGGTTCCTGGTACTTTGGCAACATAGCCTGACTTTTCTTGCATGTTTCCCTGTGCTCCTCAACTGTGTCTTCTACAGGGAACCTCTTGCAGCCTTGCATATAAAATTCCCTTTAATGGCATTGCCTTCTTTGTTTTCCTCTGAAATGCACAGAATGCTAAACTGAGTTTAAGAACTGACTCAGATTTTAGTTAATGTTGGCAAGCTACCACCTCCCACTACTAATATCTTAATTAAAGAACACGGTTGCCTGGAATTATTGGCTCAGATCCTGCATTGGAGTCGATTATTAGGGGAGATTATTGAGTTATTGATCAAGTTCCTGTGTAACAATCTCCTGGTGCAACCGCTCAACCCACTTCTTCAGCATGGCAAAGATAGTCCTCTCCAATTAATGATCTAGCTGTGTTAGTCTGGAAGATCACTACGCAAAGGGATCTTGTCACACCTTTGAGACCGTGCAAAAAGAACTACTGTATATACTCATGTATATGACTAGAAATGTAGGCCCAAAGAATTGACCCCAAAAACCTGAGTCAACTCATCCATGGATCAATTTAAGTATTGTATCTTAACTCTTATTGAAAAGAAGGAACCATCTCCTGGTGGAAAGCAAGAGTAGAATCTGTCTTGGAAATACTGACTTTCTATTCTCTCATCCATCCAGCCTTAAGGGTAAGCACAAAGAATTTTGTCTGTGGGAATTTTTTGACATTGTTTTCTTTTGCTTCATCCTTTAGATCCTTAGTTATATGCCCCTAAGTTTTACCTTCGTCTTATCCATGGGTCATATCAAAATCCATTATTTTGGCCCCAAAACCTGCTCTTGACTTGTACATGAGGTCGACATATAGTTGAGTATATACGGTATTTCCTAAGAGGTTTACAGAAGAATACAAGCACTGATATTCTGCATTGTCTACTTAGTTATGTCTCCATAACTAAGTGACATCTATTGGCTACTTAGGAGTTTATCACATGGAAGCAAATTAGATAAATCCTGTTCAGAAACGGGATTTTAAAGTCTGGGGGGGGGATCCACTTTTGCGGGATGTTTTTCCAACGTGTTTCTGTAAAGGAGAAATAACGTGACATTAACCCGAACAGAGAGTGGCCAAACTGTTGGGTTTTGGTGACTTTCCATTCTGGTTAATGTTGTATTATTTTGCCTTCACACAAACACCTGTGGAAAAATTACCCACATTTCCCAGTTTGTTCACTTTTTCTTTGGGTTAACCCCTGACGTTGTTTGAAAAACTACCCACTTTTGCGGGTTTTTTCCTAGTTTAAATTCAATTTCTGCACTGGATCCGTCCCGTGTGATAAACTCCTTAGTTAAGTCTACATAATTAAGTAATGTCTCCTAGTCCGACTCCTCACCAAGTCTATGAAAGCTTAGGCTACAACGTCTTTCGCCCAGTTAGTCTCAAAGACCCTACAAGATCTCTTTGCATAGTGACATTCCAGACTAACATAGTTACGTCTCTGAATGCTTTAGCTCAGGGGTTAGCAACCTCTGGCCCGTGGGCCGTATGCAGCCCACAGTGGCCTTTCAGCCGGCCCCTGCGCACTCCTGCCACCACAGCCACCGATTGCGGCTTTTCGCCGCTCCAGTAGCCTCCATTTTGTTTGTCAAAATGGCGGCGAAGTCTTGCGTGACCTTTTCCCACCATTTTCAGAAACAAAATGGCGGCGTCCTAGAGGTGAAGTCTCGCGTGACCATGGTAAAGGTTGCGCGAGACTTCGCCGCCATTGGTGGTGGCCTCTAGGAGGCCCGTTGCGGTTGCTGGGGGCCTGCTAGAGGGCTCCGGCGGCGGCAGAGGACCTCTGGGAGGCCTGTTGTGGTGGCCGGGGCCCTGCAACAGGGCTCTGACAGCAACAGCGGGCCTCTGGGAGGCCCGTTGCTGTCACTGGGGCCCTCCAACAGGGCTCCGGCGGCGGCAGCAGGCCTCTAGGAGGCCCATTGCCATTGCTGGGGCCCTCCAAAAGGGCTCCGGCGGCGGCAGCGGGCCTCTTGGAGGCCTGTTGCCTTTGCTGGGGCCCTCCAACAGGGCTCCGGCGGAGGCAGCGGGCCTCTAGGACTTTTTTGCCAGCAAAGCAAAAGGGGCCAGCTAAGAGGAGGAGGCCTCTAGAGCTGGCAGCCCCCACCGGCTTTTTTGCCAGAGGAGGCCTCCAGCACTGGCAGCCCCCACCAGCTTTTTTGCCGGCCTCTGATGGGCCCTGGGGCCCTGTCAGGGGCCAGCAAAAAGGGGGAGGCCTCCAGTGCTGGCGGCCCCCGCCGGCCCTTTCCCAACCTCTGACAGGGCCTGGGGCCCTGTCAGGGGCCAGCAAAGAGGAGGAGGCCTGGCTCCCGGAGGGTGGAAGCTCCCCCCCCGGCACACGGCCCTGCCCCCGGAGGGTGGAAGCTCCACCTCCCAGCTTCGGCCCCCCAGTTGTCTGAGGGACAACAACCCGGCCCCCGGCTCAAAAAGGTTGCCTACCCCTGCTTTAGCTCTTTGATTTATCCAAAACAACATGCCACAATGGGAGAAAATGCATCTAGGAATACTGACATATTACACGAAAAGTAGACAAAACATGTATTGGTCCGTAGAGTTAGAGCAGCTTAGCAGTCGTAAATGGTGGGCACAAGGAATTCAGTCGTTCCTTGACTTTTGAAATATGGGCTGAAAGATCAATATGAATCCAACACATGACTAAAAAGGGAAAGCAAACCGGGTGTGACGTTCCCTCTGATTCTTATGGGCATGCGATGAAGACGACTGATACAATCTGTGCAATTAATCTGTGTCAGCCAAAGGGATTCTTGTTCTCCAGAAGAAATTGGTCATGATGATAAGAAGCGAAATTGATTTCTTTACTTCTCCCAGTTTCCTCACATGTCCAACCGAGTGGATTATTGGTTTGCTAGTTAACATCGGACTGAACTCCAGTTATAGCTGTTAAGATACCCTTTTCGGGTATCTTTCAGCCTAGATGCTAGCATAAAACGAAACATAGCAAAAGGTAAGCAGCAGAGCAAATCAAAAAGGATTTTTTCCCCTTAGAACAAGACAAGACGAGAAATTTGAACCAGAGTAATCAGTCTTACATACCCCATTGATGCCATAAAGTTATGCCAATGCATTTTATTTATTTATTTATTCATCATACCTAGATGGAGGGATGTTCAACGATTTTGTTTGGTCCACATTTCAAAGCAAATCCACCTGATCCATGCTACCTGGACTAATGTGGGGATCAAAACGTGCCTTTTGCATTTTGTTTTCCTCTAAATCTAGGCTCAAGGAATATATCCCGATGAATACCAAAATGTGTATTGTAGGATAAATGTACATTTAGTGAACCAAAGCGTGGTTTATAAGAAAATCCATTCAGGCACATTCTGTTAATACAAATATTGTTGCAGTTTTCTTTTTTTTTCTTTTAATCCACCGATCAATGTGAAAATGGGGGACTATATGTTTTGTTCTTGTTGTGTGCCTTCAGGCCAACTAAGACTTGTGGCAATCCCACCGCAGAGTTTTCTCAGCCAGATTTATTCAAAGGAGGTTTCTCATTGCCTTATTCTTAGGCTGGAAGGTCAACCAGTGGGTTTCCATGACTTAGCTGGTATTGAAAACATGGTCCTAGTCCAACGCTTACATGCAAAGTTGAGACAGATTGGAAACAGACCCATCTGTTCATCTCTATCTGCAAGAAATTACGTTTCTTTATCATAATGCTCTGCTCTTCTCAACACAACATCTCTTGGGGCCTAAACAGATGGAGAGGATAGCAGTGGCCAAGCTCATGCTGTTCTTTCCCAGGTCCTGAACCAGGTCAATCTCCAGGCTGGTGCAGTGGTGCATAGGTGTTTACATGCCCATCCTCTGCCATGCCATGCCCACCATGCCATGCCATGCCATGCCATGGAGTTGCTATCACCACACACCCCATTCCTGCCTCAACACTGTGTCTGCTGAGAAGACCCCATCACAGCCTATAATGGTGGAAATGGGGCACCTGGTTGCACCCATGTGGCCAGATGCCTCCATCTGATATCACAGGGAGATGTGACAGCGAGACAGGTACAGGGTGCATGAGGCCATCTGGTCTTCTGGATGTTGAAGCAGAGTTCCCTAGAAAGTCTGCAGCAAAAAGTCATCTTTTTCGACTGTGTTAAGGCCCCTTTGGGCTGGGATTGGACCAGATCCACCAGATCCATGTACAATCTGCTGGATCCTGGTTAATGGATTGTGTTGTCAGGACAAGAAGACGTGAGGCCGGGCAGAGCATGGGCCTTTTGGTCTATGCATACAGGCCTTTATTTTTGCTTCAGTTGGTAATAAATGACAATAATTTAAGGCCCCGTTCAAATTTCTAGACTTGTGCATGAGTATATACAGTAATGCAGGTTAACACCACTTGAACTGCCATGGCTCCATGCAATGGAATCCTGGGAGTTGTAGTTTGTTGTGGCACCAGAACCCTCTGATAGAGAAGACTGAATATCTCACAAAACTGCAATTCCCAGAAATCCATAGCATGGAGCCATGGGTTGTTTCTGCAGTGTGGATGCAGCCATAGCATTGCATTTCGAACACCAGTGAACACTTTGAAAAAGGTCTTGGGGGCGTTAGGTTAAAACCCAGAAGCCTCCTGCTACTAACTTGCATTTGGAAATGCAAACCCAGTGGAGAGAAGGGAAATAAACCCAAACAGACCATACTCTTCTCCTGTTGCCGGCAATGGCGCACTAAATGAGAAATGACTGCCAAACACAAATAAGTCAATTTCTTTCGTTGTTGTTTTTCTAAAAAATATCCAGGCAAATAAAGCTTCTTTATTTGCTATTGTCACCCTTCTCACCCCCTGCTTTGAGGTAATGAAAATTTTGTGTGCAAATGTCAAAGCCATCATAAAGAATAAATCTCAGGGGCTGGTTAATGAAACTTTCCTGCCTGGTGGGAAGCAACAAGACCCTTGCCTCCCCAGCAGTCGGCAGTAGGGGCTTTAAGCTGCAATAGCTCAGGAATTGCATAGTTTGTTCCGTCAGCAGTTCCTAATTTATCTTAAGTCTCCTTGGCACCTGGCTGAGAAGGAAAGAAAAAGCAAGGGGACTGTTATAACATTGTTCCTTCCCCATTCACCTTTTCTCCCTGCCCAGGGCATTTGGGCACTTAGCAACTTTTGGAATGGTTTGTGACATCTTCAGTTGCTGTAGCTACTATGAGGCATGGAGCTGGTCCAATTGATGAACAAAGGAATGGAAGGGATGGAAAGAAGATTCAAAAATTAGGCAGATTGTATCAGTTGTCTGGGCAGAAAAATGAAATGCATAGATATAGGATGGCAGACACCTGGCTTAAGGATGTGAAAAGGATTTAGGAGTCCTAGTAAACCACAGGTTGAACATGAGCCAACAACTTTGTTCAAGGCATCCATTTGGATGACTGGATGTGGTTGGTTTTGGAACCTCAGGAACAGATTCATCTGGTTTTTTGTGGCATTGCTCATGATTAGCCACAGCAGCTCAGTGGAAGCCATCATCATCATCATCATCATCATCATCATCATCATCATCATCATCACATTTATTTATAGTGCCCTTTCTACCAAAACAAAAACAAACAGCTTCATTGATATACCGCTTCATACCAAACTAGCAGTGTCTAAGCGGTTTACAACCGTAAGCTAATTGCCCCCAACAATCTGGGTACTCAAAGGGCAGTACATCAAGACGCATACAATAAAAAGCGAGCAATAAAACACCACACTATGCAAAGACTAAAATAATATACTTATATGCTAAAAACAAAACAAACCAAATCTTCCTCAGTCGCTGCCCATCTCGGCCACCTTGGGCAAGCACAGCATCTTAATCCAGTGAGTCAAAGAGGAAGGTCTTCAACTCTTTATGAAAGTGGATCAGATCCTTCTCCAGCTGGAGTGCAAAGGAAGGCTGTTCCACAAATGCAGAGCCAGATCCTGAAAGGCTAGCAAAGTCTATAGCTTGGGGGCATGAACCTAAAATAATCCTTTGCAGATCTTAAATTTCTAGATGGTGCAGAGTTGCTAAATACAGGGGAGGTTAAACTGGAGGGCCTTAAATACTAGGACCAAAAGCTTATAATGAGCCCTGGCTCAAACTGGAAGCCAAGAGGTGATACCACCTGGTGTACCAGATGATAGGGACAAATGTTAAGGGCAGGCCATGACTATGGAGCTGAGCCTGCCAAGGCTGGATGGTTGCTGGTGGGTTGGATGACCCCGCAGTCTGAGCCAGGCATCCTTGCGCCTTTATTATGAGCTGCATTAGATAAACAAGTTTGAGTCTGGAATAGTTGGTTTCTCATCATCTGTTTGATCTGGCAAGAAGAAGCTCCGCCAGTAAATACAGAGGTGAGCAATTTACAGTCGGGTTAGACAACAAACAAGAGGCAATAATGAGAAAAAATTGTCTCATGGAAGGCATTCGTCAGGACGGTTTTGTAATGCACAGCCGCCCTGGCAGTTCCAAGGGATTGAAAAGAAAATGTTTACTTTGGGGAAATAAGCACTCTTGATGCTCCAAAGCAAACATCTTTTGAAAAGCTTTGACATTAGGGCGATTATCGTGGCGGTATTGGAAAAGTGGATGCAAGGCTCGGTGCTTAGTTTCCCAAGGAATTTAGCCAGTGTGTCTTTGGAACCTGGAGCTTTCGTCTCACGCTGTTAGAGTTCGACAGGCCTCTCTTTAATGTCAGTGTCATGATAGAAGCAGGGCAATAATCTCTCCATGTTTGGGGCAGTTCTGTCATGGCAGTGGATGGTTGACATTCTGCAGATGTAGCAGGTCTTCTGCCAAATCCTATAGCTCTTCAACCACACATCTTTGCAATTTTGAGTGTTAGGGAATTTCACTGATGAATTCAGGAGAGCGTTGGAGGTTGTGTGGCCCTTGATCCTCTTTATTTATTTATCCTCTTACTGTCAGGAAGCCCTGCTTCCCAAACAGCCTGCTCCCCAGGTGGATTGGACATCCTTTGACAGTCACACCACACAGTGTCAAGGCTAATCTCTTGGCATTTTTCACCTCCCCTCAATGCATGCACTCCATCGTACAATCACATCACCTGAGTCTGGAATTACCTCCCTCTTCTCATCTAGATGCCATCCCATTGGATGCCCCATGTCCAGGTCTGAGCACCACAATTCGACAAGGATGTTGAGAAACTGGAACGTGCCCAAAGGAGGGCCACCAAAATGGTGAAGGGTCAGGAAACCATGCCATATGAGGAACGGCTTAGGGAACTGGGGATGTTTAGGCTTGAGGAGAGAAGGTTAAGAGGTGATATGATAGCCCTGTTTAAATACTTGAAGGGATGTCATATTGAGGAGGGAGCAAGCATGTTTTCTGATGCTCCAGAGACTAGATCATGGAACAATGGATGCAAGCTGCAGGAAAAGAGATTCCACCTAAACATTAGGAAGATTATCTTGACAGTAACAGCTGTTTGAAAGTGGAAGACACTCCCTCGGAGAGCAATGGAGTCTCTTTCTTTGGAGGTTTTCAAGCAGAGGCTGGATGGCCATCTGTCAGGGATGCTTTGATTGAGAGTTCCTGCATGGCAGAATGGGGCTGAACAGGATGGCCCTTGGCATTTCTTCCAACTCTATGATTCTATGATTCTGTGTGATCAGCCACACAGTTGCACAAGCAATGCACAACCTGTACAGTGCATCAGTGCTCCTAGTGACACATTGACAAAGTACATCATGGAGCATCCCCCAATGTTGTTGCTGTTTTGGGCCTTTATGCCATTTCCAACTCATGGTGACCTTATCAAAGTGTTTTCTTGATAAGATTTGTTCAGAGGAGGTTTGCCATTACCTTCCCCTGAGACTGAGAGCATGTGATTTAACCCCCCCCCCCCCCTCCCCGACTGAATAGTTTCTGTGTTTTTCTGACAACAAAAAGGGCTTTTTTGGATATGTCCGCAGCAAAAGGAAGAAGAAGGAAACAGTAGGGCCACTGCATGGAGAAGATGGCAAAATGCTAACAGGGGACAGAGAAAAGGCAGAATTACTCAACACCTTCTTTGCCTCAGTCTTCTCAGAAAAGGCAAAGGGTGCTCAACCTGAGGATAATGGAGCAGAGGACAGAATAGGGGAATTTCAGCACAGAATAAGCAAAGAGATAGTACAGGAATACCTGTTTAACCTAAATAAATATAAGTCTCAAGGACCAGATGAACTCCATCCAAGGGTATTAAAAGAACTGGCAAATGTAATATCGGAGCCATTGGCAATAATCTTTGAGAAGTCCTGGAGAACAGGAGAAGTCGCAGCAGACTGGAGGAGGGCAAACATTGTCCCCATCTTCAAAAAGGGGAAGAAAGAGGATCCCAACAATTATCGTCCAGTTAGTCTGACATCAATACCAGGAAAGATTCTAGAGCAGATCATTAAACAGAGAGTCTGTGAACATCTAGAAGGCAATGCCATAATCACAAAAAGTCAACATGGGTTTCAGAGAAACAAGTCATGCCAGACAAACCTGATCTCTTTTTTTGATAAAATTACCAGCTTGTTAGATGAAGGGAATGCTGTAGATATAGTATATCTTGATATCAGTAAGGCTTTCGACATTCTTGCAAACTGTTACATGGATCTGTAATTGATTGACCGGCCGAAGCGAAAGGGTGCTCTTCATCCTGGAGAGAAGTGACCAGTGGGGTCCCACAGGGCTCTGTCCTGGGCCCAGTGCTATTCAATATCTTTATCAATGACTTGGATGACAGAATTGGGGGGCAGATTTATCAAATTTGCAGATGACACCAAATTAGGGGGAGTAGCTAATACCCCAGAGGACAGATTCAAGATTCAAAATGACGTGCAGACTAGAAAACTGGGCCATAGCTAACAAAATTAAATTCAACACAGAGAAATGTAAGGTATTGCACTTAGGGCGGAAAAACGAAAAGCACAGATATAGGATGGAGGACACCTGGCTGAATGAAACTATGTGTGAAAGGGATCTATGAATCCAAGTAGACCATAAGTTGAACATGAGTCAATAGTGCGATGTGGCAACTAACAAGGGCAATGCGATTTTAGGCTGCATCAATAGAAGTATAGTGTCTAGATCAAGGGAAGTGATAATGCCACTCTATTCTGCTCTGGTCAGGCCCCACCTGGAATACTGTGTCCAGTTCTGGGCAAAACAATTCAAAAAGGTTGTGGAGAAACTGGAGCCATGTGTCCAAAGGAGGGCGACTAAAATGGTGAAGGGTCTGTAAACCATGTCCTATGAGGAACGACTTAGGGAGCTGAGGATGTTTAGCCTGGAGAAGAGAAGGTTAAGAGGTGATATGATAGCGCTGTTTAAATATTTGAAGGGATGTCATATTGAAGAGGGAGCGAACTTGTTTTCTGCTGCTCCAGAGACTAGGACCCAGAGCAATGGATGGCCGGAAAAGAGATTCCACCTCAATATTAGGAGGAACTTCCTGAGAGTAAGGGCTGTTCGACAGCGGAACAAACTCCCTCGGAGTGTAGTGGAGTCTCCTTCCTTGGAGGTCTTTAAGCAGAGGCTGGATGGCCATCTGTCAGGGATGCTTTGATTGTGATTTCCTGCATGGCAGCGGGTTGGACTGGATGGCCCTTGTGGTCTCTTCCAACTCTACGATTCTATGAGTCTATGATTCTATGAGTCTATCCATTGCATTACTGGTGACCTGCCGTGTTTGTCATACTGTCACGTCATGAGGTGTGTGGCAGCTCGATGGTACAATGGGTCAATGGTGCCGCTGCTGCCTCATGTGCATGTATGTTCAAATGAAAAAATATGTATTGTGAGCAATGGCGCCAGTGGCTACATGGCACCAAGGTGCATGCTCCAAATGGCTTCCAGATGCTGCCTGGGCTTTCCCTCATTCGAGCACTTGCACCATACTGTTTATATGCCATAGCAATAATGCTCATTTTCCATGTTAAAGCATATCAGAACTTCTTTTTGCTCTGGTCTTTAGCACCAGAGCACAGCTTCATGTCGGTTTCCATCTGGCTTGGCATCGTACATTGTCTGAACAGGTAGGCTTTGACCTGGTTTGAAGCCGCTTTATTTTGCCAGTGTGGACAACCCCAATGTCGGCCTTTTCTTTTTAAATGGGGAGCAAAGTAAAAGCAACCTGGATATGCTTTAATTTAAACAATCTCTTTCTCCTTCTTTCTCTCTGACATCTTTTTCCAGCTGCTGCTGGTTGCTTTCTCTGGGATAAAGGAATTATTCAGTTTAACTTAAACAAACAGGAGCTTTTTCTGTTTGGCAGGGATAAGCATCGGCCTCTGTTGCCACTTCTCTGGATTTAGAGGGAAGCACTTAGGTCTGTTAAATGGCGCTCATAAGTTCCCACTTGTTTTTCAAGAGACTGTGGGCTCATTGTGTCCTCAAGGAGGGAACATGTTGAAGTGGAGTCAATGCTTCGCAAGGGGGCCGAAGTGCCTGTACATGGAGCATTTTAGACCTCTCTTCGTCCTTCTCTAATGAGAGCAATAAGGAAGTGGATTGGCCTGGTGGCAATTGCCATCATAAATAATGTTGTTGTTGTTTGAAGCAATTGCTTTGGGGAACTTGGAAAGAAACGTTGCCCTGTTGAATAATTAGAGGTCTTCCAGTTTGGCGAGAAAAATAAAAACTGTTGCGTTGATTTTGCAACACACTTTTTGCCTCCTGAATATTTTTTTTATCCCTTAGTTCTTTAAATTCCTAGTATTATAAAGCACAAGACTATGGAAATTGTTCAGACGTACAACCCTTCTACTTGCTGGGTTTTTGTTCCCTGGCTTATGTCGCCTGTCCCTTTTCTATGGAGGACCGAACTGGATTTCCAAACCCTCAACTGGGATCTTAAAATGCTGCAATGCTGCATGCCTCTCCCTCCATCTCATCTTGAAAAGATGGTAGCTTTGCCTCACTGCATTGTTTTAGTGGCTTGCTAAGAAGGAACATAGTTGTGGGTTGAAGCATTGTTTTTGTTGTGTTGGACATATTTACTAAGTTAGAGAAGGTAGCAATAAGCATCAATGAGGACTGATTTGTATCATATGGGAAAAATAGGTTGTCAAATTAGATGATGCATTTATCTTCTTCTTCCCTTTCTTTCTTTCTCTTCCCTTCCTCCTCTTTTTTCCCTCCTTCTTCCTGTCCTCCTCTTTCTTTCTTTCTTTCTTTCTTTCTTTCTTCCTTCCTTCCTTTCTTTCTCTTCCCGTCCTCCTCTTTTTTTCCCTCCTTCTTCCTGTCCTCTCTCTTTCTTTCTTTCCTTCCCCTTCTTTCCTTCCTCCTCCTCCTCCTTCCCTTTCTCCTCTTCCTTCCTTCCTTCCTTCATTTCCTCTTCCTCCTCTTTCTCATCCTTCTTAACACATGTGTTCCTTTAAGTGGTGAAATGTTTCTGCTTCTCATAGTATGTGATTTTCCTTAACACCGTATCTTGCATTTAATGGACTGTGTTTTGTCATCGTTGCTGTCATCTAAACAAGGGATTATTTGGGAAGTCTGAAGCAGAAATATGTTTAAGGAAACCCAGATGCCAGTCACTTGCTATTTGATGTTCTTTTGTTGTCTGTTTTATTGAATCACTTCTTGTATTGCTATGTATTTTAAATGTATTTTCCTACTAGAGAGGCCCCCTCCCCACCATCTTTCCCTTCTCCTTTTGTGTCATGTCTTTTTAGATTATAAGCCCGAGGGCAGGGAACCGTCCAATTAAAAAGATTGTATGTACAGCGCTGTGTAAATTTACAGTGCTTTATAAATAAAGCTTAATAATAATAATAATAATAATAATAATAATAATAATAATAATAAATGCACCTCCCCTTTAACGTCTACGTGACCTACAGAGGCCTCACAAAAGAACAGATTCACCTTTTTATTTTCTAGTTTTGGTAAAGAATATTCCAAGGGGGTGTGCCTGGGTCATGCATGCAAAACAAAGGAGGAAAAGGAAACCTGCCCTTCTTGATTAGAAGCAGAATCTAATGTGTGTGTGTGTGTGTGTGCTGCATTCAATCTAGGGATTGTTTGCACATGCGGATAATCGATTACTGTTGTGTATATCAGGTATGGATTAACAAACCGGCTGCATCTCTTGGACCAGTGGAAGTTTCCAAATGCTGTGAAGTCGAAGGCTTTCATGGGCGACATCCATAGTTTTTTTGTGGGTTTTTCGGGCTCTGTGGCCATGTTCTAGAAGAGTTTATTCCTGACGTTTCACCAGCATCTGTGGCTGGCATCTTCAGAGAATGAAGATGAAGATATCAGCCACAGATGCTGGCAAAACATCAGGAATAAACTCTTCTAGAACATGGCCACATAGCCTGAAAAACCCACAAAAAAACTTTCCAAATGCTCTTTTATGGCAGCCCCATGTTGAGCCTCTTACAGTAATCCAAACCATGGTCCCCAAACACACACACACACACACACACACACACTGTTAAATGGAGTTTTATCACACAATTTTTTCTCAGGTATGGAAGTGTCAGCTGCCTCAGGTGATGCTCCATCGATAAGTTCCCTGTGATTTAAGATGCCCATAATTGCTTTACAGAGGGGGGAGAGAGAGAGAGAGAGTGCGCACCTTTTAACCAAACAGCTGAGCGATTTGCTATGACAATTCCGCCACTGTGCGTGCATTTAATTTCCAATTAATCAAACATTCAATAAATCATTAGTATAATTACACCTGCTCCTGTTTCTTTCCCCTACCCAAAGCCCCTCCACACCCCCCTCTCTCGGTGCATTAGCTATGCTCAGACAGGTCCCTGCTCCGGCAGCGTGGCTGGATTCATTTGTCTGGCCCAGTTGGTTGCGCGTCTTCGTGAGCCTTGAAAAATGACGGGGAAGAATTGTTCATTATTTATCGTGCCACAAGTTTGGCTTCCCCTCCATCTCCTCCCTCACTGGCTGTTTTGCACATGAATGCTCCTGCAGCAACTTAAAACAAACATCAGTGCAACAGTGACTGGTTAATTTCTCACGCGTCTTTTTAAAATCATTTTTATTTCCCCTACTGTGCCACTTTTCTAATTACACTATCTCCCCAGGTGTGCAATAATTCCCTCATCACCATATATCTCAAGTACGGATTATTAAAATAATATAGCTCATGTCATATAAATGCAGCAGAATATATATATATATATATGGGGGAAAGACTTTATCGAAAGGCAGTAAATTGTTCCAACAGAATAATGTTTTAAGGGGAAAGCAAGTTCACATAATCCGTTTTCAGAATGACTTTCGCAAAAGACATCAAAATAGATGGCCCTCCCTTCAAAATATTCCCTATAACCACTTGTAAAGCAAAACACTGGATCTCTACACATAACACTGGATCTCTGCTCAAGTTTGGTTTACAAATGATTTCTTTTAAATCACTTAATATTAAGTGACATGTGTCAAAGGCAGTCCATCAATGATGCTTGAGTTTTGCTTTCTTTTTTGGCTTTCATGTCAGGAGGGTGGTGAATCCATGCCAGGGTTGCACTAAGTTTAAAGGCCTTCAAGTCATTTCCGACTTACCGGCCCCATTCCCACTTACAGATAAATTGGTGTGCGATCCGAATCAATGGGTCGATTTGACAGCGGAGCATGGTTCCCACTACATTTGCCCCGATTGCATTTATTTCCTCCCAAATAACCCACTTGTGGTTCCCATTCACCAATTAATCGATGCAAAATGATTCGGTTCCAGTCGGCCGAGGGGGACATTTGAATCGATTCTGATCCACTTGTGGTTCACACTTGTGCGGAATCGATTGATCAAAAAAGAAGCAGAAAAAATCAGCATCAAAAAGACGTGGGTTAAATGAATCTAGAGCATGCCCCCCCCTCTCAGAATTGCTTCAGCGATTTGGGGGGGGAAGCAGGGTAACCTGAACCAGTTCAAACTGATTCACAATACGATTTAAAAGATAGCAGGAATAATGGTGACTCTAAGGCTGACTAATGATGGGATTCTCTGGGCAATATTTGTTCAGAGAGGGGTTTGCCTTTGCATTTGTCTTGGGATGAGAGAGTGTGACTAGCTCAAAGTCATCCAGCTGGGTTTCCATGGCTGGAAACACTGCTCTCCAGATTTATTGTCCAGCACTCAACTACACCACACTGACTCTGTCTGCACTCTGCACCCTCACACATATCAAATACTACAAGTGTTGTTGATGTTGTCATCTCAGACAAAGGTTTTCAAGTATTACTACTTCCATCTGAACCCATGTGTAGAAGAAGGGGGTCGGATACCTTTCTTCCCTCCTCTTCCCCTCTTCCATGCATGGAATAAGGCCACCCAATGGGGATTTTTGGTCTCTTTCTCTGAGAGAAAATGCAATTTGAGATGTTGGCATAACTATTTCTGTAACATGCACAAAACCAAAACTGTGGTAATTATTCCCCTGTTCCATATGCATGCTTCTCAGACACCAATTGTGCAAATTCCAAAAAACCTGACACACACTCTTGGGGGGAAAATGCTTGAGTGTCTCAGTCTTGTGCTCTTATGGGGCACTGGAAAATCCTTGTAAAGAAGCCCAGTCTTGACCAAGATCTCACCAGCCAACATCGCCAGCATCCCATCTTGCTTCTTCTCTTTGAAACAGGAGGCTTGTGGCACGTTTGTGTATTGTTCCAGCCAAGTGCTTCGGACTTTCTTGGTTTGACGGAAGGCTGCAGAGGTCCGCCATCTTTGCCAAATGTTCATGGGGACAGTGGAGAGGTCCCAGTCTACTTCCAGACATACAGGGTAGTCTTTGGTCTTTCCCTGTCTGCATTGCGGCACTGGCAAACTCACCCCTCTTTGCTGTGTTTTTTTTACCTGGGAAGCAAGCTTTGCTTTAACTGTTGATCATTTTAATTAGATAGTAAGCATCATGTAAAAGCAGGATGAAGACATGGCACTTTGCCTTCTAAATCAGGAAGAAGATTACTTTGGGCCATAACTTTGGAGACTAATAGATGCCTCCGCTCCTTCCCCGCAGCCCCCAAATTATTTAGAACGGTTTAACTGTATCACATTTGGATAATCTGCAATTAGGTGATTTGTCTGAGCAATCGAAAGGAAAGGGCACTCGCTCATCAGCTCTTGGAGAATTGATGTGGGCCTCGCTTCCCTTTCCGCTTGCTGTGCTCTTGTTTTAATTTCTTTGCTATTTCCCCCTTCTCGACATCTCCAAGCTCCCCCACCCCTGCAAACAGATGGATATGTTGGCTGCGGCATCAGTCAGCAAGATCTCTGTAAAGTACTGCAACATCTGTGCAAGGGCTGTGCTCTCTCTGAATGAAGTGAGGGTTGCTTTAACTGCAGTGCTTCATTTCACAGCGGTGAAGGATGGGGCGGGATTGGGAGGGAGGAGAAGCAGCTTTCTGGACTTTTGGTTTGACCTAGAAAACCTTCTCTGTGAACCATGTAGTTTTCTTTTGGAGGATGCAAAGGAGGAGATTAGGAGGCTTTTCGAAGAGTTGGGAAAGCCTGGCGTGAGGATAAGCCAAGGCCAACCAATGGTAATGGGTCTTTCCATATTGGTCTGATTGTGAATCCACTCCAAACTTTAAATGAGCTCTCTTGGGCTGCTGCCACACTGCTGAATAAATGCAGTTTTATACTGTTTTCACTGGCATAGCTCAGTTTTTTGGACAAGGAATTAGAGTTCATTGTGGCACCGGAGCTCTCTGAGAAAGAAGGCTAAATATCTCACAAAACCACAAATCCCAAACCTCCAGAGCATCAAGCTGTGCCCATTAAAACGGCATTAATTCAGTAGTGTAGATGCCTGTTTCCAAACTGTATCCCTAGAATAGCTTCAGCACTTTGGATAGCTCCTTTAAGTGGAGTTGCCCATCAAACAAGGGGAGCTTTTCAGGGACACCATCCACTTCTCACATTGTATCTCAGCTGGTAAACCACTTCACTGACATAGATACTCCCAGCTAGCACTGAGTACAGCCACTTCTGATACTGTATTCCCTGCTTTCTGACAGGGGCTTCCACTTGCTACCATGTTGTGTTTGCTCCTTTCTAACTCTGGCTGACACAACCTTCCTAAGCAATAGGATGCTCTTAGTGCAAGGTTGGGCTACTCTATGGGGACCGGGGGGCAATTTCCACCCCTGGGTTCTCTGAGGGCCACTCTCCAACAGATTATCCTTTCCCGCAACACATGATTCAAATAGCTTGTATATCATTATGTATCTTGATACCCAGTTATGTATGGGCTTGAGAGTGGAAGTGAACACTGAAAGTAAGAAATCGTATCAGTGGGATATTCCAGAGTAAATTTGCAACGAAATCCCTACAGCAGTGATTTTATCCAACAAGGGGAGCTTCACAATTTTTCAATGACACTGTTCACTTCTCACGGTGCATCAAACAAAATGTGCCCTCAGTTGACAAATCTATATACCCATGGCTGTTTGGAGATTTGCAACAGTGGAATGGTAACTATTACACACTAGACTGTCCTGCCATTGTGATACCACTTTATCTTCCAGGACAATATCCTAGGCACTCTGGGACTTGTAGTTTTGTGAGATATCTAGACGCCTCTTTGAGAGAGTGCTGGTGCCTCAACAAACTATGAACTGCAGGATTCTATAGCATTGAGGCATGGTAGTTAAAGTGGTGGGTTATTTCTGCAGCGTGGATGCAGTCTTAATGTCATTTTGCCTTGTAAAACTTAAAGATTCAAGAAGCAGAGTGTGTGTATGTATGTGTCTGTGTCCAGACAGTGCATTGACAAGAACAACAGAAGCAACATGTTTGCTACATGTGAGAAGGACTTACTTTCATGCTGTATCTCCTACAGAATTTTCTGGTTCACTCAGGAGCAATGCCCCCCTCCGCAAAATATAAACTTTGGTTTTTTATTTTTTGAAAAACCAGGAGAGGGCAGTAAATTTCTTTTTTATGGTTATTAAAAAAATGCAGAGTTATCCATAAAACAAGAGTCTGCACATTCTCCTTTCCTTGCAATTGACTGTTTGCAAGGGGTGGGCGGCTGGGCAGAAGAAAGGCGATAAGTCTTACTTTTATTGTCTTAAGAGTTTTTAAGATGTATGCTTACTACCTTTAAATGTGGAGGAGGGATTCAAACAGGAAGGACACCTAGCCCTAGAAGGCCATTTCTCTCTGTATTAAAGGTATTAAAAGCTGGACAAAATGGGCTTTCTTGCTACTTTTTTTAAAATAGGGTTTTTTATTAGCTTTTTGTACCACGTATTCCACACTTGAGGGAAGGAACCCAATAATCCTTCACCGACACGTTTTGATCAAATATTGATGTACTGAGGAACCAATACAGTTATTATTACAGCATCTCCTATCATTGGCAAGTTCTTCCTAATGTTTAAGTGGAATCTCTTTTTCCTGTAGTTTGCATCCATTGCTCCATTGCTCTGGAACAACAGAGAAAAAGTTTGCTCCATGGTCAATGTGACATCCCTCCAAACATTGTTTGAACGTTGACGTAGAATTGTTTAAGTGTATTAAAGTCAACACTGACTTAATAGCAATCCTATCCTTGATTTTTCTTGAAATTTGGTTTTGCCTTCCTCTTTGGACAAGAGATTTGCCAGTGGTCATCCATTGGGTTTCCATGGCTGAGTAGAAATTGAACTCTGGACTCACAGAATCTTAGTCCAATACTAAAGACTTATACCATGCTGATTCTTTGGTCAAGTAGAGTCCCCAAATACAAAGATCGAACTGCTTCTTCATGCCTAGGGAAAGAATAAGTATCCTAAGGTGACGGGGTTTTGTTGTTAGATGCCTTCAAGTCAACTCTACCTTATGGATCTTGTAGCACCTTTGAGACTTAACTGAAAGAGAGAAGTTGATAGCATGAGCTTTTGTAGACTTCGGTCTATTTCTTCAGATGCAGAAGCAGACTGAAGTCTACGAAAGCTCATGCTCTTTCTCTTACTTAATCTCAAAGGTGCTAAAAGATCCTTTTGCAGATTGATTTTCCAGACTAACATAGCTGTACCTTTGAATTCTATCTTATGATGACTGTCTCCAAGGGTTTTCTTCGCAAGATTTATTCAGAAGATGTTGTCTGTTGCCTCGATTTTAAGCTAGAGACTGCAACTTGCCCATGGTCACCCACCTGAGTTTTTAAGGATCAGCAGAGATTTGAACCCAGGTCTTCCAGATTCTTTGTTCAACGCCCAACTCACTATCACATGCTGGACCTTGTCGAATTGTATATTATCCTAAGAAAGCTGGGGACCACCTGTGGACTATCTATGGCCTCATTCCCACTATGGTTTAAACCAGATCGTGATTCAGTATGAACTGGTTTAAATGAGCATGGTTCCCACTTAATCCAAATCGCTGAAGCGATTCCGAAAGGTGGGCCATGCTCTAGACCCATTTAAACCATGTCTTTTTGACACTAGTTTTTCCCTACTTCTTTTCAACCAAATCAAATCTGTTCAAGTGGAAACCAGATCCAAATGGGATTCGATTTTACAATTCGGTTTTAAATGAATCGCTTCAGCGCAAATGGGAACCGGATGCAGATTGGAAGCGGTTTATTATGACATGCAGTAAAGCGGAAATGGATGTCCAATTCTATTTAAACCGATTCATTTCCCAGTGTGAACCACAAGTGGGTTATCTGCTTCAGGAACCAATTTAAATAGAACTGATTCATTTGTGAATGGGAACCACAAGCGGGTTATTTGGTTTTGATTCCATGCCAGAAAATGCGATCAAGGCAAATGTAGTGGGAACCACGATCCGATGTCAAATCGATACATTGATTTGAATTGGAAAGCGATTTTTCTGAAAGTGGGAATGAAGCCTATGTGTCTGCTGGATATCAGGTCTGTTCAATATACTTATCTTCCCTTCTGAATGAACAAGCAAGCAAACCTTTTAACAAAGGCAAAAGAAGAGATTCAAATAAGTGCACTGTTGCTATTCAACTGAGTTTATGGGCTTCCAAAGATGCCCTTGGTGGCACAGCTCTCTGGAAACTTGTAAGATTTCTTCACTTGAAAACATTAATGCCGTCTGCTGCCCTTTATTCTTTCATTAGCCAAGGGACACTTGGAGAAGCCAGACGCATGGATAGTTTTGTGAGTCTCGGAAGTCCCTTTTGCAAAGCTTGCCTCCGGAGTCCCACTTGCATGCCACCAAAATGCTCCTCCAGAGTCTTTCTGACAGGGATCCCAGTTTATGTTGGGTAGGAAAGTTGCTGAGAAAGGATGTCCTGGGAAGCGGGTGGCCATCCTATATCTGCCAACAGAAACCCCCAGCAGAAAAATAGTGTGTGTGACTTGTGGAGGAACACATCGACAATGTTTCCCAAGACAGCTTTCCTCTTCTTTTTGTTTCCTTTAAAGGCCCGTAATATCTCCATTTAAAATGTGTTTGGTTGTCAGTTTGTGATCCACAGCGTGCCATGCACAATAATGGCTGAGTTCATCTCGAGTACAAATTGCTCTTGCAAAATGCATAATGTGTGTTTGAGTACCATTATTTATTGTTTTTATTACCGTGGCTATTATTGTTATTATTACTGCTGCAAGAGTGCGCCGAGTTAGAGAGGGGGAAAAAACACCACGTCGGGATGTTTGGTTTATGGGAAAGGAGCAAAATGCAACTCTCTGCTTTTGTGGAGCTTTGCGAAGTTTCGGGGAAGGCAATGGCAAGGGATATAGTTCAAGCAAACTTTTGAAATCATAGAACTAGTGTCAAGGACCAGCATTCCTGTGTGGTTTGGGGAGAAGGAGAAGTTGAAGACCTAATTCAGTTTACATTTAAATCAGCAGCTGAAAGCATGTATGGAAAGGAGGAGATTGTGGGACTGTAGCCACATTTTATTTCTGGAGATAACTACTCTGTTTGGCTCCAAAAACATGCCAATATCATGAAGTCCACTCTATGTAACAGAAGTCCAAGATGATGATGATGATGATGATGATGATGATGATGATGATGGTTTTATTTTCTTATATCCCGCCTTTCTCCCAACATAGGGACTCAAAGTGTCTAATAAAAGAATTAGGTCTGCATCATTAGACCTGATTAGACCCAACTGGGCAGCATCTGCACTGCAGCAATAATGCAGTTTGATGTCAGTTCAACTGCCATGGCTCAATGCTATGGAATTTGGGGATTTTGTCCTTTTTTGAACTATTTAGCCATCTCTATCAGAGAGCTCTCATGCCCCAACTAACGCCAATTCCTAGAAGCCCAAAATATTGAGCCGTGGCAGTAAAAGCAGTGTCAAACTGCATTATTTCCACAGTGCAGATGCAGCCTTGGTGCCATTGGTCAACACTGGGAAAGATTTGGCTGTACTCTCCTGGATGAAGTGAAAGCCAAATTAATCAAAGGTATTATTTGGTCTTTAAGGACATTCTGAAAACCTATACAGTTACATTCCAAGTTATAGTATCTCTCAATATGTTTGCCAGTGTTTTGAGATCTTTTAGGAAGCCATTGCAATCTGTCCCATGACAATCACAGGTATATTTGGTAGGAACATAGGAAAGGACCTTCTCTGTGATTCCAAATAACGTAGTCTGTTTGGGAGCATTATTAAAAAGTGTTATAGGCTTAGGTCCAAGATCCAAGAAGATAGAAGATAGATGCACCATAGACCCAAGACATTTATGTTGGCCACTGGATAGAATGAGAGCATTTGAAAACCTTGAACTGTGATTAGTTTGTGGGCTAGCTTAGTTTAATTAATTTATTTTTTGGCGCATTTGACATTTTCGTTTCTATGCACAATGTACTGGTAGGCCCCTGAAATGTAGGGTAATTAATTTTCAAAGAGATAATTTATCTTCATTTTGACATCACCTTGGCGGGGGGAAAGTGCAGAACGTTTCTCGCCCACTATTTCTTCCCCTCTCCTCACCTCCTCCTACGTTTTCAGAAAGTAAAGCGTTTTTGCCACCGTAAACGTTTGTGGAACCCACTAACAGAAAATTCCTGCTCCCTGGGTGCATCTCCACTTCGGAAAAAAGCACTTAGCTTTGTAGGCGCCAGTCCTAGCTTTACTCAAGGCAGCCCTTGTGCCGCTGTGTACATTTAATCTTTGAATACCAAAGCTTTCCTGAGCTGGTGCTTAGACGCATAATGTGCTCTCTGAGATCAACATTGACTTCTGTTGGCATGAAAGTTGGATTGGGACACTCCAAGAGGAGAGTTAGACGGCGTTCACTCCCTTTTGCAGTAAACTTGGATTTTGCTTTCATGTGCCAAGGCTAAGCTAGAATGCTATTTGTTGGCTTTGTTTTTTAAGCCATGATATTTACAGAGTACAATTGGCCCTTCACATTTGTGGCTGATTTGATTCATATGTTCTCTCTGGAAATCTCTAAGTAATCCAAATTGACTCTATGGCCAACATTTGCTAGAAAATGCATGGAGTGCCTGTAGATTACTAGAGAGAACACTGCTCTAGGCATTTGTAGGTCCTCCAGCACAATGCTAAGGTCAGCTTCAAATGAATGTTGACCATAGAATTGAGATGGAGGACCTAGATATTCCTAGAGATATGTTCTTTCAAGCAAAAAAAAAAAATAGTGAATTTTCCTCCAGTTTTTCTACTTTCATGGGTGATCTGTGTCCGTAACCCCAGTAAATGTGGAAAACCCACTGTATCAATCCTTACCATTTGCAAAGATCTTTGGAGCAGAAGTGAGGCAAGTACAGCCCTCCAGGTAAATTTTCCTCTTTTGGACTGCAGATTCCACGGGTTCAATTCTGAGGAACGATTGGACCTGGAGTTCCTCAACATCTGGAAAGCCAGACTTTGTTCAGAACTATAAAGGAGCACTCAGACCATGTATGTTACCTAACTCTAATTCTTGCAACTGTCCTGTAAGGCAGCCCTGCATTATGATACATTGGCATTTATGAACTGAAGAAAATGGCACCCACAAGGCATATGGCACCAGGCTCTCCTTCCCAGTTACAGACATGATAACCTTAGCCAAGTCCAAGGATCCTAGGATGACCTTCTGTTGATGTTCTCCTGGACAGGTCTTGAATATTTCCTTCCCCAGACCTGGGGTGATGAGTCTAATCACCCTGCAAATCTCTTATAACATTCCTGGAGGGTTGTCAGGATGTTCAGGTTGGACTTACTAAACTGAGATTCTACCTGGAACACTCTTCTGCTCATTCATCCAAACAGCAATGTGAAACTCTTGAGACAGTGGTTTCAGAACCACTGTTTCAACAGTTTCCATTGCTGGTTGCTGTCACACTGCAGGATTAATGCAGTTTGACACCACTTCAACAGTCTACTCTCCATCCTATGAAATCCTGAGATTTGTCATTTGTGTTGGGAAGGAATAATATTCTACTCTAGCTGAACCCACTGTAGCTTTGTGTGTCATGGCTCCATCCAAGGGACACCTAGGATTTGTAGTTTGTAGTGTAGTGGCTCCTGGGTTCTCTGACAGAGAAGGCTAACTATTTCATTAAACAACAAATCCCGGACTACCAAAGCTTGGAGCCATGGCAGTTAACGTGGAATCAAATTGTGTTAATTCTGTAACGTTGATGCAGCCTCTGAGTGTATCCATGCTGCAGAATTAAAGCAGTTTGATACCACTTTAACTGCCATGGCTCTAGCTATAAAAGAGAGGGTCCCATGAAGTTTCAGGGCAACAGGAAGAAGAAGGTTTGATCAGAAATCCACTGGAGCTGTTCCTCTTAAGTTCAGGGAGACGTTGGTTTGCCCCGTGACTAATTTCATACCAACAGACGTTCACTTTGTGAACATAATGAAAAAGGTGCCTCTCGATGGCAGCTCATGCCTTGTAATAAATTAGTCTCTAACGTGTTACAAGATGCTTCATCACATTGGTTTCAAAAGACAAATGCAGCTGTTCTTTTGCAAGCTGTTTAAGTAAATATGCTTGCAAATCCTAGCCCCGGCCTCTTTTATATAACCACAGGATGTTAATTTATTAATGTTTATATTAATGTTTTTGGACTGGTTTTTTCCACCCGAATGGCCTGCGCATAATAACAATAATAATAAAAAAAACCATCACTGTAAAATATTGCATCAAACTAATAATAAAATATATAAATCGATATATGCACGTAGTGATCGTGAAAATCAGAACAGCAAAAAACTGCAGCGATATTTGTTGTTCTTGTTCTTGCTTTTCCCAATTGCAAACTTTGCTGACTAAGAATCAGTATGTAAAGAGATCTTGTTGCACTTGTAAGATTTACTGAAAGAAAGAAGTTGGTAGCGTCAGCTTTTGTAGACTTAAGTCTACTTCTTCAGATGCATTTGGTGGAGTGGAAAGCCAGGGAGAGACCTATATATGTTGTTAATGTGTGAGACGGTTGAGTCAGATTCAAGGAAGTGTATGGAAATGAAGTGGCAAGTCCAGTTTTAATGATGGTCGATTGGGATTTCATGATAGAGGCATTAAACAGGAGTGGGAGACAAATTTTTAAATTGGATTATGATGATATAATCCAATCCTCCCAAATTATAATAAAGGAAAAAACAAAAAAAAAAAATGTGAAATTTGCAAGGGTACAAGACAGTGATTTCCTTATCCCCTTTATTGCTTATATCGGTACTTGAAATACTATTAAGGAAAATGAGAAATGAGAAGGGAATCAAAACTCCAACAATCAAAGGGTATAAATTTACTTTAAAAGCTTTTGTGGATGATTTTGTATTATTCATGGGCGAACCAAAGGAAAATATCACTAGGTTAATTCACCATTATCTTTGTCCAAGCCATTGTTGATGGACCATATAGTCTGTGGATGAATTCCAATGGTTTCCAATGGCCAACAGATGTGTGTCTCTGTGTGTGTCTATGTGTGTCTTTGTAGCTTAGGTGCCACAACTGAGATAGACCAGCATTATGGATATAAGTGGCAACAACTTCATAAAGGGATGAAAAGCGAGTTGCCCTCCAGATGTGCTTTGATGGTATTCTTCATCACAGGCTATTGCTGATGGAACTTGCAACCCACCCGTATTCAGAAGTCTGTATGATTCACATACCCATCATCATCATCATCATCATCATCATCATCATCACCACGTGTCCAGAGGAGGGTGACTAAAATGGTGAAAGGTCTGGAAACCTTGCCCTATGAGGAACGACTCAGGGAGCTGGGGATATTTAGTCTGGAGAAGAGAAGGTTAAGAGGTGATATGATAGCCCTGTTTAAATATTTGAAAGGATGTCATATTGAGGAGGGAGCAAGCTTGTTTTCTGCTGCTCCAGAGAACAGGACCCAGAACAATGGATGCAAGCTAAAGGAAAAGAGATTCCACCTCAACATTAGGAGGAACTTCCTGACAGTAAGAGCTGTTCAACAGTGGAACACACTCCCTCGGAGTGTAGTGGAGTCTCCTTCCTTGGAGGTCTTTAAGCAGAGGCTAGATGGCCATCTGCTGGGGATGCTTTGATTGTGATTTCCTGCATGGCAGAGGGTTGGACTGGATGGCCCATGCGGTCTCTTCCAACTCTATGATTCCATGATTCTATGATGATGATGATGATGATGATCATCATCATCATCATCATCATCATCATCATCATCATCATATTTTCTTATATCCCACCTTTCTCCCAATATAGGGACTTAAGGCAGTAAGAAAGAGTCCACAAAAGGACTCCATTTGTGAAGAGCATAGGACCACTCTCATTTGATGAACATCATCACCGTTGTGACTTAAGATAGTTGAGTCACTCCCCCCCCCCCAATGCCATATTTTATTTCCAAAGCAATCATTCATTCATGTATGGATGTGGATACATTCTCCATTAAGTGAAAGGCCGAGCTTTGTGCATTGATGTTGCCGATGTATAAATACATGCATATTTCCTGCAGGTTTCACCGTGGTTGGTTTTTTTTTAAACCACTAGAATACATTAGAATGGGGAAAGTATTAAAAGTATTGATTTATCATTTGTAATGCTAAAGTGAAACACTGAAATAAAAATTGGATGCCATCCAGCTCTCTAGAAACCCTGACATTATTGGATGACGCTGGCTGGACCAAACTTATTTAATGAATATACCATGAGAATTATAGTACCTATTGGAAAATCCAGACTTTCAGAATGGGCGGGTCGATACTACGAACTGCTGAGTGCTCCAAGTGTTCAGAGAAGATGTCAGTGTGGATCTTAGATGTTTATTCAGGGTGCATCACTTTTCAAAGAAATGATGTGTGATTCCCCCTCTGCACACTTGTCCATACATCTCCGATTGTTCAATGTTTTCGTAATTTTTGGCATTCTGTCAAGGACAGGGCGATCCTAATTCAAAGAAGGGCTGAGCAAAAGGTCTTAGGAATAGTCAGAAAGCTTCTGCAGGCCCGACCCTTTGGGGGATCAGAATTAGGAGTTCGAAATCCATTTTTTGCAAACTCTGTTTCTGCCTTGCTTTGCTGCATTTTGCTCTGCCCACTTAGTACTAATGGACACATCTGTATGTTTCTTACATGTTACTTAACATGCATGCATTCAAGTCTGGCATGTTACACATGTGCCTTTACTGCATACTAGGGTTAGGAAGGGGCGTATTAGGGTTAGGAAGGGGCGTCACTTCCTGACGCCCCTCAACCCTAGTACGGACTGAGCCCGTACAAAATGGTGGCACCAGTCCACACAGAAGTGATGCTGCGAGTGCGCGACTAGTGCCTTGCGGCGCCACTTCCAGGGCGCAGAAAGAAGCGCCATTTTGGTGCTTCTTTTCCGCTGCGCCCAGGAACTGCGCGGTTTGGCTGCTGCAGTTCCCGGACCCAGAAACCGGCGGTGGCGGCAGACTGCCGCTTTTAGGCGGTCTGTAACGCGCCTCTGATTTATGTATATGTCCATTAAGGTTCACACTATGAGAATAATCTGGGATGAATCCAGGTTGAATGCTTTGTGTTCACACACATCCCAAAGCACTTGATGCACCTTTTTGTGACAAAAAATCAGCTTAATCCGGGATATTTGATACCATTTCCCCCCCGGGTTTTCCTGAACGATCCACATCGAACTGTATAATTGGCAGTGTCAATATGCTTTCGAATCTATTCGGATCACTCTGTATCATTAAAGGAAGGGAAGTGGCTCTATTTTAACCCAAAATGATGGCATGTGTGAAAAACACAGGGGTTAAAATGACTTGAAGAGATTAGGGAACCCAAAACGTAATGGGACATCAAACTCCATGGTGATCTGCATCATCCAGGACAAAGGAGGGTGACTAAAATGGTGAAGGGTCTGGAAACCATGTCCTATGAGGAAGGACTTAGGGAGCTGGGGATGTTTAGCCTGGAAGAGAGAAGGTTAAGAGGTGATATGATAGCCCTCTTTAAATATTTGAAGGGATATGATATTGAGGAGGGAGCAAGCTTGTTTTCTGCTGCTCCAGAGAATAGGACCCAATGGAGCAATGGATGCAAGCTATAGGAAAAGAGATTCCACCTCAACATTAGGAAGAACCTCCTGACAGTGGAACACACTTCCTTGGAGTATAGTATAGTGGAGTCTCCCTCCTTGGAGGTCTTTAAACAGAGGCTGGATGGCCATCTGTCGGGGATGCTTTGACTGAGATTTCCTGCATGGCAGAATGGGGTTGGACTGGATGGCCCTTGCGGTCTCTTCCAACTCTATGATTCTATGACTCTATGCTTCTATGAATGAGAATGCCCCCTAAGTTTCCCAAATCTGGCTCCTCTTTCCCCCCCTTTCCGTATCTCTTTTGTGGAAGTCAATGGAGGAAAACTGCCTGCCATGAGATTCAGTGAACAAATGCCATCCCTGAAAGTTGTTCTCTTTCTTGCATTGATTGAGCTTCATAGGCTTCAGCATTTCTCCTTCTTCCAGGGTTGGGTTTCAAGGTTTGATCTGTTTTTTGGGCCGTTTGTCATAAAATCATTCCAGCCGAGCTGTTTACTGGTCTGCATGCTTAATGACTGTCATGGCAGGGAACGGCGCACGTTGGCATTCGTAGAGAATAGAGGCATGCTAAAGACTTGCTAATTACCTACTGGGCCTGCCCCCTTCAGTGAATATTACCTAAATGCCTCTTTTAAATCTGAGCTTGCCTGCTCCAAATTCTTCATCATGCTGGGGAGGAATGAGATTGTTTCGGGTGAAAGATGTCTTGCACAGCAGTGTATTATTCCCCCCCCCTTCTTTAAAAGTACATGCACCGTTTACAGAAGTCACCCTTTCACTGTTGTTCCATGGATCCGTGCCAATATGGATCCTGTTGACGCAGCTTTAAGAAAAGAAAATGACTTTCCGTCCCATAGTTTATTTGTGGGTTTTTCAGGCCATGTGACCATGTTCTAGTAGACATTTTGCTGGCATCTGTGGCTGGCATCTTCAGAGAATGCTGGCATGGAAGAGAGTTGTATATACATTTGTCCCTCTGTATTAGCTAGGGTTAGGGGCACAAGACCCCCATGAATATGGAAAAACCACAAATAACAAAAACACCATGTTTTTACCTGAGAGGACACCTCTATAGGAATCTCTAGGTCCTCCAGTGCAACTCTGTGGTCAACGTCCGACAGACACTGACCATAGAGTTGCGCGGGAGAAGCTACAAAGGTCTAGTAGAGTAGTCTCTCTAGGAATCTCTAGGTCTTTCAGTGCAATTTTTAGTTAAAGTTGACCATAGAGTTGCACTGGAGGATCTAGATATTCCTAGAGAGAACATATTAATCAAATCCGTGAATAATTAAGCCTGAAGGAAGGAGACTCTGCCCTCCACAACTGCCATCTGCCGGCCTGAGAGGGAGTTCACCAGGCAAGTCCAGCTCCATCAGGACTAGCCTGGAAGAAGGAAGAGCCCTCCCTCCAATCCATCTGCCTTGGTCCAGGCCATAGAGGGGGAGAAGAACCACTGGACCTCATCCCCTTTCCCTCCATCATTTCCTTCTCCTTTTGTTTTGTGTCTTTTAGATTGTAAGCCTGAGGGCAGGGAACTATCTGATTAAAAATAATATTGTAAGCTGCCCTGAGAGCCATTAGGGCTGAAGGGCGGGATATAAATACCTAAATAAATAAATAAATAAATAATCAAATCTGCAAATATCAAATCCGCAAATATGGAGGGATGAGTGTGTGTGTGTGTGTGTAAGGTAAGCATCTGTGGCTGGCATCCTCAGAGAATGCTGGCATGAAAGAGGAAGGTTAGTGAGCAGAGTAGGTGTGCTTTTCTGGTCCAGAGTTTTTCCTTCCTGCAACACACACACACACACACACACACACACACACACACACACTACTCTCTTCCATGCCAGCATTCTCTGAAGATGCCAGCCACAGATGTCGGCGAAACGTCAAGAATAAACTCTTCTAGAAAATGGCCACAATGCCCAAAAAACCCACAACAAGCTATGGATGCCGGCCATGAAAGCCTTCAACTTCACATCTCTGACCCATGTTTAGAAGGGTAGCTTCTTATCGGGGAGAACATTTGCTTATAGGAGGGAATAACTGTTTAAAAGAAGTCTTATTAAGTCTTTTTCTTTCCTACTAGTTTCCTTCTGTATTACTAAATCCCAGTCCTTTAAAAAAAAATCTATCTTCCTTATTCTAAGCTATTACACTTAAAGTCGTCTGGATTCCTTCAGGGCTGCCAAAAGGTGAAATTGACTTTTTTGGAGAATGCATTGAGGAAAACTGCAGCCGGTGCAGTTTTACTTTCCTCTCCCTGTCTCTGAGTAGAAACATCCTGTGTGTTGAGACCGAAAGAGGGAATTTACAGCCAGTTTTTTCCCCGATGTTTAGCTGAGGTCAGGCATCAAAAGTCCAATAAGTGTCCACTCTTTGCAATTGCATCCAACTTGTCCAGGCACCAACTTATAAGAAGGCGAGTGAGAAGGAATTGGCACTTGACAAACTATTGTTTTCAAGGGGAGCAAATGCAAGTGCTACCTTTCAGAAACTATAGCGGTTTTTTTAAAAAACGTCATTCTTCCATATACTGTAGTTTAATAATTTTCCTTACATGCACATAAATAATAGTAAACATGAAACATAATCACATTAGAAGACATGACAAAAAAACCCCAGAACATATCATAGGGCCGAGACACACCAGCCAAAAGCAGTATGCCGGTGCCAAATCTAGGGTTCCAGAGTGTGTGGCAATCACATGTTCCGGAACCCTAGTCCCTAGGGGAAGTGGCATCATGGCAGCATCCTGTCCATGTGGCGTTGCCATGATGATGCCACCACCGTGCAGCGTCTGCATGTCGGTACGCCTTGCGTATGTCACAAGTGCACCAATGGCCGCTGAATACCAAGAACCTGGAGGGTACTGCGGAGGGACGCCGTGTGGTTTGGCAGCTGCAGCATCTTTCCATAGTTAAAACAGGCGACTCCGGGCTGCCATTTCGGGGAGGTCCTTACTGCCCCAATACATTTGATTACCTTTATGCATCCTCAAAAATCCTCATGCATTTCATCCGTACGTGCTTACTTCCACAGTACTTGTTTATAAGTTTAATTAAACATCACTTATCTCATATTCTCTGTTTAGTTGTTAATTCTAAATTCCCCAAGTTAAAGCAGATTTCTTCCTTTTATCTCTTATCTGTACATTCCTTACTTTAATCTATAAATCCTATCACAGCTAAATCTCCCCACATTTACTTATAAATTTAATAACTATGTCCCAGTCCTTCTTAATTTTTTTAATAATAATAATAATAATAATAATAATAATAATAATAATAATAATAATAA
>NC_056529.1:37947194-37954007 GCF_019175285.1 Sceloporus undulatus | reverse complement strand
ATTTTAAGAAGGACTGGGACACTATTGTTGTCTACCATCTGCACGTCCTTATAATTTCTAACTTAAATTTACTTGTAATTTTAATCTGAACTGTTTTCAGATTGAATAATTTGATTCTCTTGTTGGGAATGGGGATTGTGATCCTTGTGACTTCTTTACTATGTAATTGTTATTTGATTATTTTTTAGAACCTGTCTCGATCCAAAAGGGAGAGGCGGGCTAATTATTATTATTATTATTATTATTATTATTATTATTATTATTCCATATTTAAACTCAGTGCTTATCGTTCAGCTCTCCATATCCATGGATTCTTTATCCATGGATCCAACTATCCACGGCTTTAAATATATTCCAAAAATACCCAAAATGCAAACCTTGATTTTGCCATTTTATATAAGGGGCACCATTTTGCAATGCCATTGTATCTAATGGGACTTGCGCATCCACAAATGGAACTCATGTTACCATTCTGTGAGAAAGCTAGGATATAAATCCAATAACAAATGAATAAATAAATATTGCTGCAGCTATTTGCCTTTAACACTTGGGGACCCTCTGCTAGGATTTGTTTGAGGCAAGGTTTATTCAATGGAGATTTGTGGTTGCCTTCCTCTTAGACTGAGAGAGTGTGACTGAGATTGAAATCCTGCTCTCTCTTGTCCAGGAACCAAACCACTTTGCCGTTTTGTTTAAATATCCAGATTAGGAATAAATCACCATTCCACAAATCCAAAAACCCATGCATGACATATGAGAGGTCAGACTGATAAATTTCATGGCGACTAGTTTTTGGAACTGAACCCTTCCTTATTTGACAGTGTATTATGGCTTGTAATGATAATTTTTATGGCTTAAAAACCGGCGAGGCAACGGCCGCATCCCAGGCGGAAGGCCTCAGCGTTGGTAGTCTTGGCACGTGAGGCCAAATAAATTGTTATCATAATTCAACTCAGCCTTTCAACAAGTGAACACCGCGAGCGTATTCAGGCTGTACATTTTGCAGACCTTGCAAAATGCTTGGAAATATATGCTGCGTGAAAAACCACCATGTCAGAAAATCTGGGGAGTTTAATTGCTTTTTTCTTTTCTTTTCTCCACATTTTCAGCCCCTTCCTATGACTTTCCGGTCCCTGCTCCATATCCTTGGCTATGGATCGTGGGATCATGCATTGTGGTTGAAACCTTAAATGTGCATTAGACCAGTTGCATAAGACACATGCATCCTCCAAAGCAGCCATCTCAATGATATATTACTATTGTCACCAGGACTCTCACTCTCTGGTAAGTGGCTCAGGATGTATATGCACAACTGGTCTGATGCACATTTAAGGTTTCCTCCACTATGTATGATAGTGCAATGTCTCTCTGTCTGGCATGTGTCTTAGAATATATATATATATAATATATAATATTCTAAGACACATGCCAGAGAGAGAGAGAGAGATAGATTGAGTCCTGGTGACAATGGTGATATAATGTTGAGATGGCTGCTTTGCGTCTTATGCAACTGGTCTGATGCATGTGTGTGTGTGTGTGTGTGTGTGTGTGTGTATACACACACATACATAAACATACATACATACATATATATACACACACATACATACATACACACATACATATTTACATACACACATACACACATATATTGAGTAGTACATAAATCTTAGCTTCAGCTAATACTTAGCCCACTTTCACAATAAATCTTTATGTAGACCCATGCCTTTGAGAGATCTTCAAACCATTAAGTTAAGGCCTTGTCTGCACTGCAGAAATAATCCAGTCTGACATCACTATAACTGCCACGGCTCCATCCTGTGGAATCCTGGGATTTATAATTTGTTGTGGCACCAGAGCACTATCTCACAAAGGCTGCATCCGCACTGCAGGAATAATGCAGTTCGACACCGCTTTAACTGCCATGCCTCAATGCTATAGTGTTGCGAGACATTTAGCTTTCTCTATCAGAGAGCTCTGGTGCAAAAACAAAGTGCAAATCCTACAACTCCATATCATAGAGCCATGGAAAGTATCAAGCTAGATTATTTCTGCTGTGCGGATGCAGCCAAAGAATCCCAGAATTCCATAGCACTGGGCCTCAGAGGATGGTGATGGCAAACACCCTCTGAAGAAACTTGCCAGGAAAAACCTATGATAGGTTGGCCTTTGGGGTCTCCATAAATCGGAAATGACTTGAAGACACCCAATGATAAGAGCAACAACTTGGCTTTTTAGCATCTTGCTTGGGTTTTCTTCATCATTCAATCCCTCCTCTTCCACTTGGTTCTAGCATCTGCCCTATTCTATGTTGCATTCTTGGACTCTGTAACCCAGCACTCTGAACTGTTGCAGAAATCTGGGTTTTGCCTTGTGTACAGTTTGCCGAAAGGCAGTGAAGCCTAAGTCGTGGAGCAAAAGATGACCCACCTGTAAAACAGGTGGCCTCCCAAACCCAGTGTGTGATCTTTCACGTGCCACCCATTAAAAAGAAGATATTCACCTTGTCAAGACTAGTTATCATAACCGGAACCTTACTTGGGATGGAAAGGTTGAATTAGATAAGCCCTAACAAAACTTAGCACCCTGCTGATGGTGCAACTCTGTAGTGCCTTCATTTCAATTAATGTTCTACGGCGGATAGCATTAAACTTTATGGCTTTGAAATTCACAATGAGATTATATATTGATTACTCGGGGCCGTTATTAAATTTCAGCCAAACACCCTCTGACAATGTTTTAACAAATATTAATCACGGGGACTTTGATCAAAGTGTAAAAGATGCATCAGCAGATCCCTTTTAAGATGTTAAAGGAGGCAAAATGTCCAATGCATTTAACATGGATAGCTGCTGGGGAAGTGGTTTGAAATCTCAGACGGCCTTGGCTGCGTCTTGCTAATAAAAATTGAATCTGCCTTTATAAAAATGGGGAGCCTGTTTAGTGGAGAAAGCCGGACCTCCTGAGAACACCTTCTATTCCATTTTACGCATACTTTGAACCCTTCCCTGGGTTCTTATGCGCATCTGTGCTCTGTTCTGAGATCTGATGAATATCTCCATTACTGTTCCTCCAAGCTAAAAATTGTATTTTTAACAACCTTTGCCAGGGACATGCTTTTCAAGACAGATTAAAATGGATTTGGCTATGGGTCTTCTCTACTAAGGGTCAAGCGTCTTGACAAGGTTTGAATGAACTACCTTTTAACTGTTAGTAAGTGTGTTTTAGTCAGTTAGTAAAAGTGCTTATATATTCCTGTGTTCCTTTTCTCATGTGTGCTGCAAACAGCTTTGAAATGATGATAAATGGAGATATAGATAGATGCGCTGTTGTTGAGTCCCTTCAAGTTGTTTCCAACTTATAGCAACCTAAGGCATAGTGGCCAGGCATCTTCTCTTTTGTGGACATGTCCTATATTTCAACCTTTGGTCCAGGAGGAATTCCAAAATGTATTCTGTTTTGTGCATGACTAAGGAGCATGAATTTATACTTCTATGGCCTCATTCCCACTACCTTTTAAATCGGATCACAAATTGGTTTGAACCCTGGTTCACACTTGAACCAATTTGGAGAGGGGGGCTATGTGCCAGACCCATTTAACCCATGTCTTTTTGAAGCTGACTTTTTCCACATCTTTTTGGATGAATCGATTCTGTGGAAGTGTGAACCAGATGCGGATCAGAATCGATTAAAATTTTGCCCTTTGGCCGGCTGGGCGTCGGGTCCATTTTGAAACGATTCAGCGGTTCTCATGCACCGTTAATTCTCTGGTTTCAAGGTGACCATTCTCCTAGGTTCCTTATCGCGCATTTGGACTATCGAATTAAATATGATTGGTTACATCCAGAAAAGAAAACCTTGCCCCAGACAACAACATCCCCAGTCTAATGGTTTTTTAGGTTTTTTCGGGCTATGTGGCATATTCTAGAAGGTTTCTAGAAGACGTCTAGACACTGGTCACATAGCCCTAAAAAACCCACAAAAAACTATGGATGCCAGCCATGAAAGCCTTCGACTTCACCTCATTTTGGGCACACTGTTTAGGATCAGTCTAAGTCATTTTTTTACCCTTTCCCGGGGAAGTGCCTTGGCTGCCACCGAATGTAGTCCTTCTGAAACTGGATCTAGACATACGTCACCATGAAAAGGAGTCCCTCTGTAGTTATTGTCACAGGAACAAGATGCTGGAGCATTCTGCTTTGTGTGTTTTGCAAGACATAATAACCCCACGCCTTTGACCTTATTAATGTTCCGTAATTTGATTTGCTGGCAATTTGCATGGCCTCTTTCTACCGCCGCAGCAAACGGTAATCTAGAATGAAGAAGAGGCGGCTCTGGCACGTCAATCTTCGCACCGCCGAATACTGAAAAGGTCAGAAATATCTGACATGATAATTTTGATACCTTGTTCACTTGTCAGGGATTATAGCAAAATGACACAACTTGGATCCGTTCATATATATATATATATATATATATATATATATATATATATATGAGTGAAAGAAGAGTAGGAGATCAGTGTTTTACGCCTAGAAAAGTGATTTTTTGGTGTCATGTATGTATGTTCTTCCTATGATTACATCTCTCTCTCTTTCTCTCAAACACACATACGCACATCTCCCTTTAAGAATCAAAAGGTCCATCAGAAAATGTGTGTGTGTTGGGGGGAAAAAGTCTACGGTTTCATTTTGTGCGAAAAAGATATTAAGTCCTGATTATTACTTTGCAAAATTGGTAGGGGATTTGGAACCAAGTCCCATCAGGGAAATGTTCACCCCAAATTTCATAGCTCTCGCAGATCCAATTGCCTATGGGCTGGATTACCACTCCAGTCTACTTTCTGCTCTGGAAATTGCTTCGTTTTCAAGAGGAGAGAGGAATCTGCTCAACCTTTTTGGTGGAACATTGCACACTCAGCCAGGAAAGCTTTGCCCCGGTTTTATCAGATGTATGGATGGGTAGCATTCGCCATCACTTGGAAGGTTATATGGCTTTTTAAAACACTTAATTTTGTGCCTTTTTGCAAGAAAACAAGTTGCTATTTGCTGTTCATATTTAAAGGGTTGTGTTTGTAAGTAATGGCCAGCATCCTCTTAGTGGGATCTATTGTTGCGTGCCTCCAAGTCATTTCCGACTTATGGCGACCCTAAGGCATCATGTAGTTTTCTTGGCACGATTTGTTCAGAGGGGATTTGCCATTGCTATCCTGTGAAGCCGAGGGAGTGTGACTTGCTCAAGATCACCCACTGAGGTTTTACATGGCCAAGTCAGGATTCAAACCCTGCTCTCCAGAGTCATAGGCTGCATCCACACTGCAGAAATAATCCAGTCTGACACCGCTTTAACTACCATGGTTTAGTGCTATGGTATTCTGGGGACTGTAGCTTTGTGAGACACAACAAACTACAATTGTCAGAATTCAATTGCATTGAGCTACGGCAGTTAAAGTGGCATCAAACCAGGTTATATGTACAGCGTGGATGCAACCGTAGTCCTATGCTCAAAACACTACACCCTGCTGGCTCTCCTTAGTGGCCTACGAAGGGGTAAATCAGTCTTATGTCTGTGTATGTCTCTTTTCGGTTGATGCAGATAATATGTGTTCACTCCCTGGCCCTTGCAATGCTCCCCAAACTCCAACAGACAAAGAAAGAGATCACTATCACAAAGACCTGTATGTATGCGGAGGAATGTCCAGAAAAGATTAATGGCTTGGCGCATAGACAACCCAGGAGGTAAGTGAGAGGAAAGGCGATGTTTTGGAGTTAAACTGTTCCTCCCAAGGATCCTTTATGTCTTGGTTTTGAGTCTCATGATCATCTCTCCCTCCCGATCCCAGTTGCAGTAATGAATTGTTGTAATATGTATTAAAGTTATACTTTTAATTAAACAGGGGCTGGACTTGGACAATGTTATGTCTCACCATTTTCCTTCTTCAAAGAAAGCTTGCTTCGGCTTGATATTTAATACACTGCAGCCGCGGATTGCATGGGGAACCAACGCAGCCCTCACAGCTTTGAATTTATTTGTGTGTGTTCCGTACCTCTTAGGAAAACACATGAATAAATGCATGGGACTATTTTGGTGGTAACTCATGAGATCCTTCAAATGGAAAAAGAAAGAAAGAAAGAAAGAGGGGGTGAGGTTTTGCTTAACTGCCTCGCACTTTTATTGATGACTCTGCAACTCAAATAAAATGTGCTTTTAATTCATGTATCCAAATGTACTTGACCAACATACAATTTCTGCCATGTAGTAATGCTTCAAAACACCCGTTCGAGATGAAACCCATTGCTAAGATTAAAATGATGTTGGAATCAGCACTCAGGTAGCTTCTTCATAACTCTTACTTGGAAGGGAATTTTTATTAGAGGTTGTTCTATAGCTCAAGATGACAGTGCCTTGCCTCTATTCTCTCCTCTTTTAAAGAAACAGCTATATGTTAAGGAAGAAGCATTGCTTTTGGGGATCTTGTCAATGGAAGTCTGGGGCAAGTGTTTTCTTCTAAACGTGCCGCCGTTTTGTATATTTCCTTTTCTTTTCTTCTACCTGAATGTTCACTTTCTACTGGGATTAGGTCGAATCGGACTGACATTATTTATGCTCAACGACAACCAGGATGGCTTGAAATGAAGCAATATTTTAAACAGTTCTTGAAGCAAGTCTGAAATTCTGGGTATGATGGCGTTGTGAAGATTTGAAAAGTGGCTGGAGACGGTCTCTTAATATTAGAGATGCAATCCATGTTCATCAGTGTCCTGATCCTCGATTAGAAAAGGTGTCTCAACACCCTAAGTCATCCCATTGAAA
>NC_056529.1:37943535-37947094 GCF_019175285.1 Sceloporus undulatus | reverse complement strand
AAAACTTATGAGAAAGGAGATAAATATTTCTCCTTTTCTCTATCTTTTTTATTTATTTATTTACATATGCTGGATGAAGACATATGATATTAGTTTCCTCCCACTGTAGGGGAAAAGAAGTATTAAGATCTTTAGCATGACATAAGCATGCCTTGTAGTCCTCTAGGAAGTTCTGTCTTTGTCATAATTTGTATAGTCTAAGACCTATTGGATGTCTTGTTATTTGTGTGTTTTGTTATGCGTTATATGTTGTATTTGTTATGTATGTATTGTCATTTTAATGAAACTGAAATAAAGATTATATATATCAGAACATTGTTGAACGTGGTGGAAGAGTTCTACATGCAGAACTCTACTACAGATTCCCAGGATTTACCCTTCTGCCATGATAGCCTTCCCCACAAGCCATTTTGTTCCTAGGTGAATCAGACAAGTGGCTTGTTATTTCCTATAGACAGATAGAATGACACTGGGGCTGTACAAACTGTCCCAAAGGGGTGTCCTCTAGCTGCCCCGTCTTAAGCCAGATTGGGGCTACAGTAACTGCATGCCGCAGCCCCAATCTGACCTTGCCAGGGTGTGAAAAGGAGCTGCAAAAAGCGGCTCCTTTTTGTGCCCTGGAAAGGGCACCATAGACATGGTGCAGTGGATATATGATGCTCTTTTGGCACTGCATCATATGGATGCAGTGCTGGAGGAGCATTGTGATGCCATGCGTTGTGTGGAATGGTGCACAATGTCATGGCGCCATGGGGGTAGAGCTGGGGCGTGTGTTGTGGAGACACTATGCCCGACTCCACCCCCCAGCTGGCCCAAAGTGCCAGTCTGTACAGGGCCATAATCCTGTGAATCCTGGGGCAGGGAGGCATTGGTCATTGCAAAGGGTGCAAGACTGAAAAAAGAGACAGGCTTATGGTGGCTATAGGTTTGTATATATCACTAACAGGTTATAACCTGTATTTGGTTGTCATGAATAAACTGTATATATCACTAACATGATGCCAGCCAGTCTTTCATGCACCTAAAAATTATCCCACTGATCTCACTGTTGAGATCAAAAATTGCAATATAGTATGGATCTTTGCACAGAATCCTAGGAACAGGTGTAATGCTTCAGGCACCTTGTTTTGAAGGAAGGCAGTGCTCCGTTTTCTCTCCTGCAAGATTAAGGGAAGGGGGTGCTTGTCTATGGTTAGGTGGGACGAGAGGTTTCTGGGCTATTTAAACAGAAATTGGCTTTTCTCAGTGGCCAATGTTGCAGTGAAATTTCCATCTTTTTTTTAAAAAAAGAATAGACCGGCTGATATTGAACTTTTCTGCAACATCTTCTGATACCTCTAGGCTGCAATTCTCTCCTCACCTCAATAACCTTGCTACACCTGCTGGTTTCAAATATTAGCAATTTTCGGAATCGTCTCAGTAAAGCTATTTTCAGGGTGCTCGACTCTATTATGCATGTTCCTCAGACATGGTGGGGAAATTGCTTTTCCTCCCCTCCCTTTGACTCCTTAAAGTCCAGCTCATTGGGATGCAGGTTACTCAAGCCCTGGGAAATTTCCTTGATTATATTGGGGAATGGCTGTGGAAAGTGGTGTGTTTTGAATGTGAGGTTTGTGATCAAATCAAGGATGCAGGTGGTAGGGGAGTATTGAATACAGAATATAGTTATTGCCTATGTAGCTACTGCCTACATACTGCATCTCAAATATAGTTAGTGCCTAGGACATTCTTGGCATGCCCTACCTGGCTGAGGTCTCCTTGGGCAAGAAAGGAGAACAGAAAAGCCAAGGTAACAGACTCCAGTCCGAACCAAAGCAGCTTGGCAGTCCTGCCCTAAACCATCCCATGCAGCTCCTGAATGTCATAGATTGAAACACTAGATGCAAAAGGGAAGGAAAAGCGACGGTCTGCCTTGAAAGGCATACACTGAGGTAACAAGGCAAGCTGTGTTGATCTGTAGCTAGGTATAAATTAAAGCTGATGTGGCACATTGGTTTGAGTGTTGGACCAGGACTCTGGGAAAAAAGGATTTAATCCTTGCACAAACATGGATAACCATTGAGAAACTGTGAGCATATCACACTCTCTGAACTCGAGGAAGGCAATGCTAAATTTCCTCTGAACAAGTCTTTCCAAGAAAATGCTAGGATACATAAGTCAGAGGTGATCTGAAGGGTATGTAACACCATCATTTGAAGGCACATAAGACCACCACCACCACCACCACCAATAACAAAATCAGTATGACCCAAGATCCAAGACTGCTGCAGACCACACCTCTAAAATCTCCCTTTGGTATCATTCGAGGTTCCTTGCTCTCTTGTTTCCTTAACTTTGGCCTGTACCTAGATTGTGTTCTTCAGTGGTTCACTGACGGACATTGGGCTCTGCTCAGACTGCCTTTCAGGCTCAGACCGCAGCTGGCCTTGTCCACACTTATGCTCTTTCTGGATGATCCATGGATGATCCTGGATTTACTCAGTTTCTCCTCTGTATGTTCTCTTGGGCCACAGGTGCAGTCACCTGGACACTTGCCAACCCTGAGATAGGACAGTTCTGGGGTCTACCTGCACTGCAGGTAAAATGGTATAATTGCCTATAATTTCCCCAAGGAATCCAAAGAGGAGAAGCCAATAAACAAGTATCAGCACTCGTTGTAAGATAGAGTCCCAGGATTTGTAAGGAAAGGCCGCGCCAAGTAAGGCAGTGTAAAATAGACGGAGGTATGTAGCATCCATAGATTCACAGTTCCAGAGCTTGGGAATGTTACTTTTTTGGACTATAGTCTATGAAAACTCCAAGCTAGCCATTCTGGAAATGGTTGTCTAAAATATTTTTATGAAGTTTTGCTTTGTCCTTAAACACTTACCCCCTAAATTTACTGGTATACAGAGGGCAATAAAAATACTTCCGCAAATATTAGAGCATTGAGAAGGAGAAGATGCTTTGTCTCGTTGTCAGGATCAATAATACATTCAATTTTCTTTAAAAGAGAGGGGAAAATCTACAAAAGAATGAGACCTATGAAGCACCTGATTTGGCAATAAATTACCTTTGTGAAATTATGTCTTATCTGTAGATTAAAATATCCCCCTCCCCCTGAAAATATGAATGAGCTTGTCAAATAGGTGATTTCAAGATTTATGTGGAGCCCCTGTGAGATAGTTTTTCAAGGATTGGAAAAGAAAGCCTTTCTAAGGGAAAAAAAAGACTAACCAGAGATATTTAGTCTACATAAAAGCAAGAACTAGCAGCTTCTTGTTAAGATCAAAATGTTTTATCTTGTGTTAGGAAAGGGAGGGGGGGAAAAGAACAACCCACACCATAAAAATATGCATTTCTCCTTCTGAAGTCAGATATCATTGGCCCTTATCAGATGAGTCTGGAACTGGGGGTCTTCTGCACTGGGCGGTTCGAATTCACGTTATTTCGCACAATACCATCATACCTGGGAGTCCCTCCGCATTGGCATGATTCAAATTGGCCAATCTGCATTCGCGCGAAGTGCATTCAGTGCAGAATGTTTTGTCACACCGGTGCTCAACATGAGGATTGGCCG
>NC_056529.1:37932701-37943435 GCF_019175285.1 Sceloporus undulatus | reverse complement strand
TAATTACTTGCTTTTCACCTGGATGTCCCTGTCTGATTGTCTTAGTGGTCTTAAGCTGCTCGGACAACAGACCATGGGAGGGGGCAAGAGCCTCAGGCAAGGCAAATATTTGCTCTTCCTGGTCATATGATAATCCTCTTATGCGACTTCCCCAGATATGATAATGTGGTTGCCCCTCAGGGGTGTGTGTACATGTCCTCATGCCTTGCTGGCAATGGTGGACAGGCTATTAGAGTTCATCTAGGGGTCATTAAGGGTTATCATTTATACCAAAATTTATATGAAGCAGCATGGGTAACACTATAGAGTACTAGTTCATTGATAAGTGGTATAGAAATGTACTTGCTATTGCTATTGCTATCTTTACTCTTGTAATTAGGTGTGGGGAAAAGAAATACATGATCAGATTTGTATGTGTGTGCTTTTAAAAAGTTTGAACACTCTTTAGAGACTGCATCTCATTCTGTAGTTTATCAGACAAGGGGAACTGGAAGTATAATCTGATGGCAATCTGCCACATGCAAATTCAGGCGATGGCATACTATTTTCAGGCAATGGGGAGCCAGTTCGAATGCAATGCGTATTTACGTAATTGCGCGAAACTAGAGACTTTAAGTGAATGCATTCTGGCCCCACTTTCTTTTCTTTCGAATTTAAGAGAAATTCCTCCTGTTTGATAAACTCCTCTGTCCCATATTCTTAGATAGCAAAGGGGGATAAGTCTTCTTTCCATGCTGTTACTGTTCGCATTTGGGGAAATCATCCCTCTGCTGCAAAGGGCTATTTGCTCCATGGCGAACCACCCCAAAGTGCCTATTAACCTTTTGGAAAAACCAGCAGGAGATCCGATTGCTTCTTTCCTGCCACCGTGTGCCATTTTGCCTGGAGTCAAAGCGTTCCCTTGCCTCTCTTCTTGCTTCCTCTAGAAAATGCTTTCCCTCCAACATCCACCACTCATTCACCTTTAACTTTCTTTTTTCCACCGCTAGAAATATAATGTTTCAAAGATCTCAATAATAATGAACCCCTTTAATAAAATCAGACGTAAGTTATGCAGCAGCCATCAATTATAATGGATTTTAAAGGTTTTGATCTAGAACTTGGGTGGCATTGCATTTAGACTAATAACCGTAACTATGATTTATGTGTTTGTAACTGAAATGGCTTCCGAGCTTCGATATATGTCCAAAGTAAAATTTATAGTCTGCTACAGAATGTATAAATAATGAACAGCCATATGTCATATTGCATTTAAACAATTTGACTCCTTCCCTAGCCAGGGTAAGAAGTAAAATGATTTTTTTTGGGGGGGGGGGAAATGAAGTTCATTGGGGAGCCTTGTTTTTTTTTTTAATGCCTGATATAAAAGTGGCACAGAGGCAGAACAGATTGAAACTGTTATTTTTCCCCCTTCCTTCCTCCACGGTAAAAGAGAAATGATTAAAGGAAGAATAAACTCATACAAAAATGGTAATAATTCTACAACAGCAACGCTGTAAAAAAAGAAAGAAAGAGAGAGAGAGAGAGAGAGAGAGAGAGAGAGATACAAATGGATGATAGATTACTTAAGAACAAAGCTGCATCCAGGATCAAAGTGAACAGTAATCGACACAGTTTCATGGCTCTCATTTATGTGTTTTATCCCGAGGGCCAATAAACTGGCAGGAGGCCCTTCCCAATCTGTATGGCTCCAGGCAAAATAATAGCCAAGTAAACACCAAAATATTGGTGCTGTGGGTTGTCGATGAAGAGTGAACACTGAGTGAATGAATGAACTAAGCGGAAAGTGTGAACACAATGGGATCCACTTGATCATCACTATAAAGATGCCCTGGATATTAGAATTGAGGTACTACAGAGACAGTCATAGGAACATAGGTCCAAAACACACTGCGGAAATAATCTAGTTTGAGACCACTTGAACTGCCCTGGCTCAGTGCTAGGGAATACTAATACTAATAAAATTTTATTTATATCCAACCTCTTCCCGTAGGATCAAGGCAGCTTATAATCACAATACAGTCCACCCCACCCCCTGTGTAAGCCAAATACTGTGCACGTTCAAGCCACGGGCACATGCCCCGTTCATCCAAATGGGATGCGCTGCCCCTTGCACCCTGCGCGCTCCCGTGCGGCTTTCAGCATACGCTGAAAGCTGCATATAGCGCGCCCGTGTATGACACGGGCACATTGTACAATACAATAGGTAGTCTAATGCTCAAACTTCTACACCATATTGGCGTGTAATGTTTCCTAAGGCATATAATACAGTGGATCCTTGTTATATGCAGGGGATCCGTTCTGGACCCCCCCGCGTATAGCAAAATCCGCATATGCTCAAGTCCCATTTGTTCCAATGGTGGCGTGTGTGCACGCGTGCCGCCATTGGAACAAAAGTTCCTTCTCCCTCCCCTGCCTTGCTTCCCTCCTCCCTTCCCTCCCTGCCTCCCTCCCTTCCCTTCCCTTTACTTACCTTGCACGTGTAATAGAAGTTGTCATCTCAATCCTCTGCTTTCTCTCCCTCTTCCTCCCCCACACTATTATGATGCTTTTGGTCGCACGCGCTTTCCACAAGTGTTTGGCTTCATGGACGGGTGCCAACTGCCTGATCTATCCACCCTTGGGGCTCAGGACTGCCCTCATGTCAACAGAAGGGGCTCCTCCTATCTGTCATACTGCACAGGACATGTGACCACACAGAAGAATTCGATGGCACGTGGACTCGGTGGTGCCATGGGTCATCGCGCACTGATAGCCCAGGTGGCACGGAATCTCTCTCATCTACGAGGCCATGGCAGGCTCTCATCTATGTGCCCAGGGAAAACCCCAGTATCACCATCATGCAAGCACAGATCGGGCCCCTGAACTGGCTGACCTCATGCCTACCACCATTCGGCAAAAATGGCATCATGACACCCTTTAAGACCCCCCACACTCCCAGACAGAAGATCTTCAACAAAAGTTGAATCCGTCGTGAGTGAGCGCCGGTGGAATCTTTTGCGCCAGCATTGAAGGCGCAGATGGTGCTGTCTGACTGTCCCCACTCACTGGTGCAGAGGAGAACGTTGGTGCCCATCACTGGATATCATGTCTCATTTCGCAACAACATCTGTGAGATCCAAGGGCAGGGTTCCTGGATTAGAGGGACATGCCGATAATAGGCGACCGTTTTGTCGCTGCACCCCCACGCACCAATACAGGAGGGATGAATAGAGGACCAAGAAGGCAGCAGGAGGCTGTAGGAATGCCCTGGCAGATTTTTTTCTGACAAGGAGATCTGAAGGATGGCTCCTGTGACATCATCTTTGATGTCAGAGTGCATTGTTCTGTAATAGCATAAGCACATGAATAAATGTATCACCATTATCCACAGTTTGAGTCTGCCTATCATTCCTGATCTGTGCTGTGGCAGGTTTTGCCACGTGCCTGAGGGGACACCACAAACACACACACACAAAAGGTCTCCTGGCGTCTGTTTTCCTGGGGCAAAAAGATACATCAGCTCCAACTCCAATGGCCCTTTGACAATGTTCAATCCCCCCTCAAATTCAAGCTTTCCTAAGGCCCATTTGAATGTATCAATGGGGCACCCAAGGACATCTATTGGGGAGAGATTCAAACTGCCCCTCTGAAAACTTTCATGGGCCCTGGACCACCTTGGCCTAAGGCCCAGAGCCGCAGGTGCCCATATACCCGTGCGCAAACTGTGCAAGACCCAGGATGGTGATCAACATGGCAGAGCCACGCAGGAGGGTCCCGGTCCGAATCGCCTACTGGACAGACGAAGAGGTCGGGATCCTCTGAGACTCCCTGATGCCACAGGCAGCCGCGAGGAGGGTGATGGCTAGCACCAACAAGCCCAACCGGGGCATTTTCTCGAGGCATCTCGTGCCTCCGAAACCAAGGGTTTCAAAGAACGCTGCACCAATGTAGAGTTAAATTTAAAACTCTGAAGGCAGCGTTCTTTGAAACCCTTGAGGATTTCGGAGAGGCCCCCGGTTCAGGCAGCCACATTCTTCTCGCAGCGAAGACCTGTGGATCAGGGAGATTGGCCCAACTGGAAGATCGCCGTCCTCCAGGTAAGCCAGAGCTCTTGCCATGCCCTGTCCTCCCTCCTTGACCCTTCCTTGCCCTCCTCCTTCTGCATGGTGCAATGCCATCCCTCCTCTTCCTTCTGCAGGCGTGCGGCGGAGGGGGAGGGAGGAGGGCACCCTGCCAGGTCGCCCTCTCCACCATCTCTGGGACGAGGATGTCCCCGAGGGTGGGCCACGCCAGGACCAGCTGCTGTGCCCTCCGCAGCCAGAGCAGGCTCCTCTGGCGGACGGTAGGTCCCCAGGGTGAGGGGTGGGGGGTTGCCTGCCTGCAGCCCCCACGACCACTTGTGCCTCGTCTGCATGCCAGCATGGTAACTTGGGCCTTTCATTCCCCTTTTGCAGGGCTTCATGTCCTGCTGCTGCCGCCGTCGCGCGGAAGAGGAGCCCTGGGCCGAGCCGCCGCCTGCCAGGACAGCCAGGGCACTTGGCCCGATGCCAGTGCCTCGGGATCGTGTCCTCCAAGCCCGGCAGTAAGGTAAGTGTAGAGGTGAACCCAGAAGGAAGTGGGGGCACCCGAAACCCTGCCTGTGGGAGTGGGTGATGGCTGCACAGTGCTATCACCATCCTCTTTCTTTTCCCCCCCCCCGAGAACCGGACAGAGAGGAGGTTCGCTGCCATTGAAGAAAGGTGGACAAGCTGGCGGAGAGAGTCTCCTCCATGGAGGATCTCGGCGAGAGATCCTCCGCCGCTTCCCGCCCCACCGCCTCCTCCCCTCCTGAAGCAGCTTCCTCTCCTGCCCCCTCTGCCATCCCCCCTTCACCACCACCCTTCACCCTCCCCTTCCCTTTGTATATATGTACATGTAAAAAAATTTATGTTATTGTTAATAAAAAAGTTATTTTTTTAAAAAAATTTGGTGTGGTTAATTATGCGCAACTGCGGCGGGGTGGCTGTGAGTGTGAATGAGGCGCAACTGTGCAGTCTAAAGCTAGGCAGGAGTGGTGTGAGGTAGCAATCTCCAATTCTGTCCTCCAGGCATTGGACTTCATGTCCCAAATCCCAGACCCACAGGCAAGGTGGCTGGGGATTCTGGGAGATGAAGTCCAAACGCCTGGGAGGACAGAGTTTGGAGATGCTGGTTGGGGACCAGTGAGCAGGCATGGTGGGAGAGAGAACAGGAAGGGAGAATAGAGTAGATAGGGTGGCGGAGGGAACACATGCCCTGGGAGGCGAAATGATGTCTTTATGGGACATCATGGGACCTAGTGCCTTCTCAGTGCTCCCTGCCCCTGATCCCAGGCCCAGGCCCCCTCTAGTTGCCCTTTGCCTTTGGGGTTGGGGTGTGGGCGGTGGGACTGCCACTGACTGACTGAAGAGGCTGGAGGATGGGCCCCAGAGGCTGCTGAGCGTTCCACCTCCATGGCAACTGCCTGCTCCTCAGCTGAGGGATTGCTCTTGCTGGGGCTCCTGTGGCCCTACTTCTTCCTCCACGACCCTGGGGACAGCCCTGGCTCTCCACCTCTTGCTGGGGCTCCTGCTGCTCAACCCCTTCCTCCACGACCCTGGAGACGCAGCCCTGCCTCTTCCACTGCTCCCTACGTACCCTTCGCGTCTCGGGCCACCCTGCCCTCCCTCATGACTTCCAGCATTTGCCCCATCAGAACAGTCTGCGCTTCCAATGTGTGTTGAGTCGCCTCTGCTCCTGGACTGTGGTCTCATGATGTTGGTCTGACCTCTCTATTGCTGTCTCCTGGTTCTGAACGCCCCTCAGTTGAACTTCCAGTGTTCTCTCTTGAAATCCCAGTGCCCTTTCCATGAGCTCCCTGCGGGACTGTCTGGCCCTCTCCCTTTCATCACAGGCCGCTGCCCCTGCTGCATCAGTGCTGTCATGTTGTCTTCTGAGGAAACTTGAGCAGATCCACAGCTGCCACAGTTCTCTAGTATCTGATGACGCACCCTTTTCTTCTTGGTGGCAAGGCGCTCCTCTGCTGACATGGCAGCTATCGGATTAGCTGGAGGAGGTTTCCTTCTCCTTCCCCTTCTTGTTCTGCTCAGTTCATCCTCCTACTATGGGACATATAAGCAGAGAGTCATAGAAGCCTAGTTCGCAGAGACCCTGAGGGCCTCTAGTCCAACCTCATTCTGCCATGCAGGAACTCTCACTCAAGCTGTGGCAAAGGGTAGAGCTTCAAACTAGGGCGTGGGAAAGGAGAATTTACATGCAAGGGAGGGGTGCCTAGGAATGTGGGCCATGCAGCACATGACCATGCCAGGGACACTCACAATCCTACTTACACAGCAACCTTGCAAACATACCAGCACAGTAAGCAGTTTAAGAGACATGCCACAATTGCGCAGTTGAGCCATGCAGTTATAAAAAATATAGTTTTACCTTGCATACTCTCTTCGTCTCACTGCCATCGCTGGCGGGTGCATCTGGACCGGGAGACAGGTGAGCGGTCACGGTAGATGCTGGTCGTGGAAGAGGACCCAGCACGAGATGGTGGTCCCTTCTGGACTCCCGCTCAGCAGACATTCGTCTGAGCAGGCGCGGGGGTCCAGAATTCTGGCTGCTGGAGGAATCACCTGGTCGGGGTGTTCCTCCTCCTTCCCTCCTCTCCTCATCTATATGACAAGGGACAAGGGTCATCTCTGCCTGTGCCCACCCTGGGGCCACATCTTCCCCTTGTCCCATTTCCCCTCCCTTCCCCCCAGGGGCCCTGGCACATCTACCGGACGGGGCATCAAAAGGTCTTGGGCACATTCAGCCCAGGGTCTCCTCCTGCTCTTCCTCCACCACCACCACAGGCTCGGCTCTGGCTGGCGGCCCGCCGGACCCTCACGCCCTCCCAACTGGTGGCTAGTCCGTGGGGTCTGATGCTTCCATCACTTTTGATGAAAGCATGCAGCTCCTGTAAAAGGGGGGGGGGGGGGCGCCCTTTGTAGTACCTCTGGCCAGGGCGTCTCTGTATTGTTTGATTGAGATTTCAGCGACTTGCATTTCGGCGACACCCTCCAAAGTTCTGTTGTGGCCCTTGACTCTCATGCTTCTTCCACTTCTCGATATTTGCAGCATTCAGGTAGGACTGCTCCAGTTTCTGCAAAATGTTGGCTGGGACCATATAGCTATGAGATCAGCGTCTCAGTATGAGACCAAGACGTCCCCCTGCTTTTTCGGGGTGCTGGTGGGATGGCTGAGCCATCCTGCCTGGTGGCAAAGGGGAAGCCGCCACACAGCTGTGCCAGGAGCAGCCAAACTGTGCCCGTTCCGGTGAAAATGGCGCAGGAATGTGTGTAGGGGTCACTTTAAATTCCAAACTTTCCCTTATCACTTTCTACAACCAAAACATCCGCGGCAAAACTTACAACTTCCCGCGGTTCTACCACGCATGCGCACAAGTGCTCTAGGGTTAGGGTTTACGAGGCTTAAAATGCGCCGCAGCTGTGCCTCAGCTCCACAGCTCCATGCAGCGGACGTTGCAATTTAAGCTTGACTGCAAACCACGCAGTCCCGGGAACCCACCCATTATGCACGCAGCTGACACGGAGCTTTTAACCGGCAACTTATATTTGCGGCGTAGCAATTCTGACGTATCGGTGCAGGGGCTTACAGACGGAGATGCGCAGGTACGCCGCAAATCAAAAGAAGCGGAAAAAAGCAGCACCTTTTTAATGCGCTTTTCCCGCTGGGGGCGTGCGGGGGGCGTGTTCATGACGGCATTCAGGTAAGGACCACGGTCTGAAGGCTCTACCTTCAGACGTCATGAGTACATCCTTTTGCCCATCTGTAACCCGCCAATAAGATGCTGGAAAGTATAGCTGAAGCCAAAAACTGAGCCTAAAAATAATCAACTTCAAAAAATGCTTCTTATCTCCAGGGGCCCTTCATTAAAGTCACCAGATAAGCAAATACCGCACAGCTCTTGTAATGACCAGGATCCAACACAAGCAGTCATTGCAGTAGGCAGCAGAAGCTAGGAAAATATAAAATGGTATTGGATCCGCATTATCTGTTTTTTCTTTCCCAACAACTCTTGTTTTCCTTCACCTTTCCTGGAGTTCATGATATCACACACCAGATGGTGATGTGTCCTTTGTTGATGTTGTGTGTCTTCAAGTCGTTTCCTACTTCTGGCAACCCTAAAGCAAACCTACCATGGGTTTTCTTGGCAAGATTTGTTCAGAAAGCGTTTGCCATTGCCTTCCCCGAGGCTGAGAGCATTGCAGCTTGCCCATGGCTAAGCTAGGAATCGACCCGATCTCCAGAGTTTCAATCCAACACTCAAACTATGCACGCTGCTACTGAATGATAGCTTATGTCTTAGCTTAGCACATGGAGAGCCCTGAAAAGTGTGTGCAAGTTACAGAGATGCCATGAAGAAGGTTCAGTCCCCAGGAGGGTTGAAGATGCAACAAAACGGGAAAGTGGTTTGTTGATGTTGGTAGCAACATTCTACGCATGTAATTCCACCCTACAAGCCATCTAACTATCTTCTTTCCTCTACCCCAGACTTGGCAGTAGGTAGGGGAAAATTAAAATAGGCTAAACTTCTTTGGGGCCGCAGATGTTTTCTATTATATTAATTAATCAATAATAAATTAATATGAATTAGAATTAGTTAATATAATTCCTTCTTCCTCTCTGCCTGGCCCTCTCCTCAGAGAAAGCTAAGTGGCGGCGGAGCCTTGCCTGTCTTTCCCTTCTGCCTGGATTTCTCCGGGAGAAGGTCGTTGATGGAGGAGCCTTCTTCGTTGTCCTCTTCTGCATGACCACCTCCTCAGGAGGAGGCCACGTGGCAGAGGAGCCTTACAGGGTGAGCATTTTGTCCTTTCTTCTTCTCCACCACACAGCCCTCTCCTCGAGGAGACTGAGTAGCGAGGACACCGATATCATTTCACATCCCATGGAGCCCCCGAAATCTTTGGTGGGCCACATTGGGCATACGTTATTCAGGCCCTGCTCTAGACTATCCTCTTCCTCACACAATCTGTCCCTGTCCTCTAACCTACAGTCTGTTCATAATCTGTCAATCTCAACCCATAAGCTTAGAATCTGTCCCTCTACTCAACCCACAAGACAATCCTTCTTTGCCCTGGCCTTAATAAATGGGTATCCAAATACCACTTTGTATTTTCCACCACCACAACAGTTACACATATATCTGAAAATGTTTGTGAGGAGTGTATGTATTGGTGTTGGGAATATTACCATCTGCCAAGAGATCAATTATTGAGGACTTAAATGACGGTGGATGTATTAGTTTCTCTAGGAATGGTGATTGTGCATCTCTTGTACTCCGTCCATAGAGGAAGGAGACATATGGCAAAGTCAATATGCTTTTTCCCCCAATGAAACCATTTTAATGGGGTTTAACTATTGATCTGTCAGCTCCAGGCATATATTATGGGGTGTAACACTATCATCCAAAGTAATCATATGTAATTTTGCTTCCCCCTCCCAGTTTCTTAACTACTCATCCACTCATTAGAGGGGAGGGCAAAATAGGCATCTTATTTCCCAATTTCCCTTCTGTAATTCAAGGTGCAGGGAAGTCACAAAAAGAGAGACACGGTCGTCAAGAACAGAAAGCAGCCAGTGAGTTTGCAGTTCAGTCCCTGGCCTCGAGGCAAACAAGGCAATTCCTGTTTCTCCCATATTCAATGCAGTTAATGATCTTTAGGAATCAACATGTTCCGATTTACTTTAAATTCTTAAGGACACAGGCACACAAACACTCCGAAAGAGAGAGGAATTAGAGAGCATGTTAATGTTGTACCTCATCTACTGGTGAAAACCAACATCATTGATCAATGATTGATAGTAAAATATTATATACCTCTGCATTTCCAGGATCTCAGGGTGGCATCAAACAAGATCAGTTTTACCAGCTTAAAACAACTGACAACTGCACTTGGAATGAAAGAGACTAAAAAAACATATAAAGAATTTGACAAGGTGCAATAAAATACAGTCCTCCCTCCGTTCTCACGTCTTCAGACTGCATCCCTACTTATGTGGGAGGGATGAATGGAGGGAGAATATACCGTAAATATAATATAATATATTAATATAATATAAAAAAAAATACTGTACATGAAGGAATGAATGAATGAATGAATAAATGGGCTGCTGCACTCGCACCGTGACATAGATTCAGGCCGCATCTTTCCCATACATTATTATACAATTGTGTGATTGGGGCTGTTTTTCTACCATTTGAGGTCCCTGCACACCATGCCCCCTTATCCACTGCCTTCCTGCCCTATGTCCTATCAGTGAGGTTTTCTTTTCTCTTTTCTCTTTTTCATGACAATTCCAGAGTTATGCAAATGCACTTTTAATTTTTCCAAACAGAAGAACTGGGGGAAAATCATGTAAAGGAAAACAGCTTGCTTGAGACTAGCAGAGGGAAGAGGGGAGAAAGGAAGGAGAAGGGACTGACAGCACCATATTCCAATATTGGAACTGCCGCAGAAGTGACATTTTGCTCCATGAGGACTAAAGGACAGCAGCGTGACTTTCGATCTTATTGACAGGCTTCCCTGTCAATGAAAAGGGACACTCTAACAGTGCCTCATACAAAGCAGCAATGAGACAGAGCAAACACTATGGTCAACATCCAACAGACACTGGGAGCTACTAATACCTAGTAGAGTATTCCCTCTAGGAATATCTAGGTCAAGGGTGGGCACCTGTTTG
>NC_056529.1:37930730-37932676 GCF_019175285.1 Sceloporus undulatus | reverse complement strand
TTTTTGAGCCGGGGGCCGGGTTGCTGTCCCTCAGACAATTGGGGGGGGCTGAAGCCAAAAAATAAATAATTAAATAATTTTAAAAACAATTTAAATAAATAAATAAACCGGGACAAATGTAGGACAAAATTTTCAAATGGTGGACACTTTTTTTAAAAAAAAAAAGTGGAGGACACGCAAAAAAAAATTGCTGATTTTTAAAAAAATGTTAATATAAATGCATGTTTCTGAGGCGTCTATAGACAATTGCCCCCCTTGCCCCTGCACGCAAGAGGCCAAAGGCCCCAGCGGCAATCGGCGGCAGGACCGGGCTGGGGCCGGTCCCAAGGCCTTGCCGGGCCACATCTGGCCCGCGGGCCGCAGGTTGCCTACCCCTGATCTAGGTCTTTCAGTGCCACTTTTACTTAAAGTTGACCATAGAGTTGCACTGGAGGACCTAGATGTTCGTAGAGAGAACATAGTAATCAAATCCATTAATAGTCAAACCCGCAAATATCAAACCCGCAAATATGGAGGAATGAGTGTATTGCCAACAGTTCTACTCTCTAGTTTTAACATCACTTTTATAGCCTTGTGTGATAGTCTCCTAAATCTCAGCTAGTCCAGAGGTCCTTATACAAAGCCAGTAGTCAAGATAACCAAAGCGGAAAAGGGATAAGACAAGGAGCCCTTTAAAAGCCAGTGCAGGGATCAAGAATCTCAAGAAACACAGGAATACCAAACTTGCTTAGTCAATGGCTTCTATATAAGAGATGATTCCTATGAAGTTTCTTCTTCTTTCTTCTTTGGATCTCAAAGAGTGGTGGGATTTCCCCAGTCCTGCTTGGCGGGGAACCATATAGCTGCTTCTTGGTTTCTTGGTGAGGGAGTATTTTGGAATGAGAAACTCCTCCCAATCTGACTTCTCTGTGCCAGATTCTTCAGATTCCAGAAGACATTCTGGAAATTATGACATTCAAGGCCAAGGGCATGGGGATGAGGTTACTGACAAATAGTAGAACTGGGTGATTGGTTATTGAATTTGTGGCATGAATTGGCACTCGTCCATGTTGGTGGCTTTCATCATTTCCAAAGACAAAAGATCAGACAAGTACAACCTTAATTAGGGATGCTAAGATGGTTACAAGAAAGTGCCTTGTAATTGCTTCCTTTTGGTAATCTATGCAGATTGTTCACAGCTCTCTGGCTGGTGGTCTCCTTTGCTCCAGCTTCAAGGGAGGATCAATAAACCACAGCTGTTAGATTCCTTTTGGTGTGTCATCATTGTCTGGGTTGTAGCTTGACCCTGTCTCTCTGATAATCGAAGTATTCAGTTTCCTTCCTCCCTTTCCAGCTTGTGAAGCCCCTTCCATTCATCTCTGGGCCTGGCAGTGTTATTTTGAGGAGTGAAAAGCTATTTAGTAGACTTTCTTGGGAATCAACCAACCATAGTATGAACTCCCAGGTTGAGGGGGGCTTTTATCTCTCGGCATAAAGGACACCCTGTCAAGCAGACAAGCAACCAATCTTTTTTGGACAGAAAACATGGGGCAGAACTGGGAGTAAGGAAGAGCTAGGCACAACAGAGGTATAAGCAGGCAGCTGTGGAGTGATATTTTGCTTTCATTGGCAGAGGTTGCAAACAGATAGAGAGAGTGATTTACAGTCAGTCCTCCTTATACGCGGATTTGCCATCCGTGGATTTGAGCATCCGCGGATGGCAAATCGGGAAATTGTCCCCAATGGCGGCGTGCGTGCATGCGTGCCGCCATTGGGGACAATTTCCTTCTCCTCCCTCCCCTGCCTTGCTTCCCTCCTCCCTTCCCTCCCTGCCTCCCTCCCTTCTCTTCCCCTTACTTACCTTTCATCACAGCGGCTTGGCCTCCGCCGCCGCTGCTGCGAGGGAAGTCGGCCGCCGCCATGAAAGGGTACGATGGCGGTGCTGGAGGCCTCTTGGCCCCCAACAG
>NC_056529.1:37928078-37930630 GCF_019175285.1 Sceloporus undulatus | reverse complement strand
CCACTCATTATGCAATTTTTAAAAAGTGCAGAAACTTTGCAAAAGCAACGGGATGGCCCAAAGGAATTTGGTCAGGATTGTAGAAAAGGATGCAGAGAACCAAAGAGTTGGAAAGGACTGCAAAGGCTTTCTACTCCAGACATACGTAAATGCATAAACAAAGCACTACCCAAAGATGGCCACCCAACCTCTCTTTAAAGATCTCCATTCAAGGACACTCTGCCACCAAACCAAAGATCTCTTCCATTCCATTCAATAGGTCCATAGTCTTAATTCTGAGTATACCAGTTGTTGTTTTTTGTGGGGTTTGGGGGCTATGTGGCCATATTCTAGAAGAGTTTATTCCTGATGTTTCACCAGCATCTGTGGCTGGCATCTTCAGAAAAACATCTGTGGTCCTATTTCTCTGAAGATGCCAGCCACAGATGCCGGTGAAACATCAGGAATAAACTCTTCTAGAACATGGCCACATAGCCCAAAAAAACCACAAAAAGCTATGGATGCCGGCCATGAAAGCCTTTGACTTCTTTGTTGTTGTGTGCCTTCAAGTCATTTCCAATATATTGTTGACTCTATCATGGCTCTTGACATATGATACTTGAGACTAGATGCTTGAAACTTTCCTTGACAAGTTTCTTCAGAGGGGTTTGCGGTTGCCATCCTCTGATGCTGAGAGTGTGTGACTTACTCAAGATTACCCAGTGGGTTTTACATGGCTGAGCTGGGATTCGAACTCTGGTCTCCATAGCCATAGTCCAAGACTCAAAGCACTATGTTGGCTCTCTCTGAGAATAGCAGACCTTCCCCAAAATAAGACTTGATTAACAAGCTTATCTCTAAACATTTCTTCAGTGAGCTTCAGTAGATATGCCATCATTGTTCTGAATACGGTGCATGAGATGGAGATTTTGCAGAGGAATACTTGTCCAGTAAGTTGTCACAGAAAGATTATGGAAGAAGGAAGAGTGATGCCTTTCCTACAAAGAGTCAAAATGATATAAAGATTCTTCACCATCTTACTTGATGTATTTGCCTAGCATTCCTGTTTCCCCAAGAAAGGTCTTTTTTTTGTCCCAGCCTTTGCAAAATCAATGTGAGTTTGCAGAGTTCCCCCAGCCTAGGATGCATCCACACTGCAGAAATAATCTGGTTTGACTCCACTTTAACTGCCCTGGCTCAGTGCTATGGAACTGTAGAATTCTACCATTCCCAGAATTTCATAGCATTGAGCCAGTCCAGTTAAAGTGGAGTCAAACCGGATTATTTCTGCAGTGCGGATGAGGCGTTAGTCTTAAAGGGCTTGAGTCTTTTCATCTTGAGACTCCAGGGTTCACAGTCATATTTAGCCACATGGGCTACATTGACTAGGTTCCCTGGAAATGTCAAGGAAAATGGTCCTGTTACCTGTGGATCAGGCCATGGGTTAACGGTTTGCAAACAATTAAATCCCCTGAAAGGCCAAGCGCTTCCTAGTGAATTGAGCATGAGGAAAGGAATTCAATTTTGAACCTTTAAGTGAAATCCAATACCATTGATTAGCTGACTAAGAAGCGCCACGATGTTTGTTTTGCTGCATTCTTCTACGGATGGCTTTGTTCGGCTTCATTTGAATAGCAAATGGAGCCCTGGGAATTTAGCTTACTGGGGGGATTGCATTGTTCGCCACCATAGTTCTGTTCAGTTTCTGGTAGCACTGAAGGAAAGGGATTATGGAAGAAGCCTGCCAGTGGAAATGTGGATTTTTAAATGCAAAGAGTGATTCCTTTGCTCTGCAGAGAAGGCTAGAAGGTCACACTCTTTGGTGGGATCTGTATAGGGAGACAAATTGGTAATTGGTCATGAAGGCTGTCCTTTGCATGAGGCGGTCGCCTCAGACAGAAGATGCTGAGAGTCAGCAACTTGGTGGCTGTTCCAATACTCCAGAATTAATGCTGTTTGACACCGTTTTAACTGTCATGGCTCCATCCTATAGACTCCTGGGATTTGTAGTATGTTGTGACACCAGAGCACTCTGACAGAGAAGGCTAAATGTCTCACGACACTATAAACCCCAGGAATCCATAGCATTGAGCCATGGCAGTTGAAGCGATGTCAAACTGCATTGATTCTTCAGTGGAGATGCAGCTGATGTTGGAGGAGAAAGCTGAATGCCACATTGGTTGGTCTCCTCTGGATACTCTCCAGCTTCTCAGCTTCTGTCTTAAACTGTGGTGGCCAGAACTGGATGTCGCATAGAATCAAACAATGCCACATGTGATGAAGACTTCAAGGGCAACAAAATTGGGCCCATGGGCCACAGTATGATATTGCCAAGGGTGTTATCATGCTAGTAACAACATAATGTTTTACCTAATGGAAAATGAGGATAACCTTCTGCAGGTTTTCAGGGTCGTAAATGGGAAATGATTATAGATATGCTGGTATGGATGAAGAACGTTTCATTTACTTTGCTGCATTCCAAGCAATTACCTCTGTCTGTCTGTCTGTCTGTCTGTCTGTCTATCTATCTATCTATCTATCTATCTATCTATCTATCTATCTATCTATCTATC